>NC_143557.1:81235714-81537678 GCF_054136105.1 Typopeltis vanoorti
AGGTTTTATTACCAATGGGAAAAACAGGCTTGCTATCTTCTATAGAGCATTATAGAAAGCATGAATAAATAGTTTATTTATGCCTTCTACAATGCGTGGATTGTTAGAAATAATGTTCTGGTCCTTATTATCCCATAGATGCGCCATTTGTTAAGGCTAAAAGAATCTCTTTGGACTGTTTGATATTAATTATTCATATTTTCCCTGTTGAATCTCATTTTATCAGAATGTTAAAAAAACTGTCTGCGCCCTCTAGACAGCTTAGTCGTTTTCCATTGTCTCGGTGTAGTTCAATACCGGTTATTACTATATCTACTCGTATTTTGTCGAGTAAAGTTAATTTTTCTGTCTCGAGTGCACTGAACATATTCAAATTCTTTTATATACAGACTACAGCCAACTGGCTAAGTGCCAATATTTCATTGTTACTTAGAATATTAATCGGATATTACTATTGTATGATTTCTTCTTTAGATTGTTTGTAAATCCATGTTTTTTTTTTCTTTATATTTTGCATTCTTATTTACATTTCTTGGGAGTTTCCAACGGTTAAGTTATTTTTTGTGTTGCTTCATTTGTTCGTTCTCTCATCAGGCTGAACGCATCTCCACTATATTGAAATAAGTACTGGAGTTCTCTTGTTTTAAAATGAATCATAATGATATGTAAAAATTCATTAAATTACGCCGAGTTCCGCACAAGGCAAACAATATACGCTGCAAATTCTGTATCGCATTCCGAGCATCCAGAGGTTAATACGGAAATCTCGACTGAAATCTTGGAAATTTAGGACACTCCGTAAAGAGCTGCCCATTCTCCGTTTCTACGGAAGGTCAAGTACACATGATGAACAACCTAGCAGACGTCTGATATTCTATAGCCAGGTCGCCACGCTCTTTACACAGACAACACTAGTGTTGTCTGTGTAAAGACAACACTAGTGTAAAAAGCATCGTAATTGGACTATAGATTATCGGATTTCTCTGTGGTATGGAGCGAAAGATCATCCCCCCCCCCTAGCTGATTGGTGAGCGTGACAGATGTCTGAGTGTATCATCCAGACTTAAGTTTGATGGCGGAGGTGTAATGTTTTGGAGTTTTCTGTTGTGGTATGGACCCGGATGTTTAATTGCAATACCTGCAGGGATGAACACCTACGATATTTAACATTTCTGACTGATGCAATGTGGCAGCGCTCGAGGCTTCTGTACTCTAATTTCATATTCATAGTTTTCCTAATGTCACTTCTCTCCCTCCCTTTTTTTCATTCAGGAAACCTTCTAGTAACCCAATGATTTAAGCTTCGAGCTCTTCTATAGCCAATGTTTTAAACATCTCCTTACCATTATACTGAATGCAGTGCTATCAAAGCACAATCCTGTTCTTATTACTTGGAAGAAAGATCCAACATCACTCCCTCTCACTGTTCCATTCAGCTTATCCTACCATAAACATTACATTTCATAGCCTCCTCATCAGCTTCTGAAAACTTATTTTTTTGCTCAAAGCACCATTCTTCTCCTGCTCAACTTCTAATACTTAGAATGTTGTTCTCACATTTGAAATGATGCATCCAACACCTCCTATGAATTCGTGGTTGTATACAGAAGATCGCAATCTGCCTGATAGGTAACCCCCCCCCTCCCCCACAGATCTTCCTATCCATTCACTTTCTCATAGGTTCTCTGTTCTTCATTCCATCTGTTTCTGTTCTCTGGAACAGCCTTTCCCCCTATTATTGTTAAATTTATCTGCACTATATACAGATAAAGTATTATCTATATAGTGCATTACCGCAGTCAGTCATGTTTTGTTAAGATTGTATGGCAGTGCGCTCTATAAGCGTATAGCCTTATGTAAAATAAGGCCAAAATTATCTACCTTCCTACTTGAGATTCTATATATATAAATAACTCCCTTTTTGAGACACTTTTAGTTCGAAATTCCGTTGTCTCATTGAGGGCTCAAATGGGTCACGACCACGTAACTTAGCTTCTTTGAAACCTGTCTGATGGGATGGCTAATTCAATCTGTATGGGACAGCAATTTATTTTACACGTTAATTATATTTTATCCAAGAAGAGTAAGCCAATAAGCTCGAAATTTTGTAAAACGAAACAGACGTTAATAAGGTCTGTTGAGTGGAAGAGTGTACGGTTCGCTTTAGGTTATTGTATTTAATCCCTTCTAAACTAGACCCTCCCTCCTAGAGTGCACATTATTGGCATTTCATTGAGTTCTTAATTTGATAATGAAAGTTTTTTTCCCTTCCCTTCGCGTAACAAAATCAGTCTGACTTAGTTGTGAAACGTAAGTTTTGTGTGTGCGATTCTCTTCGACCACCCCCATATTTCTTTGAAATAAGAGAAAGAATGAATGATTATAGAGCTCCCCGAAATACAGTAATAGAAATTTCAACTTTGTTTTTTACATGCCAAAGAATTCCTCGTTGGTATTCAGGTTAGCAGAAATGACATTAATTATGTCATCGGACACAATACTTCTATAAAGACAATGTTTTGAACTGGAAAAAACCGTTCCAACCCTCACAACCGACTTTATTGCATCATTATCCAGTATCGAGTAGATGGAACCTTCTTCGCTTTCTCATCGGCAGGTTTTAGAATAGAATCCGACTGCAGGCATGGCTGTATTTTGAATGTGTTTAAGTAATAGATGATTTTTCATAGCTCGGTGTGATACCACCACCTTAATTATGGGAGGGGAAAGCCTGAAGTTGCTTAAAAAGTTCCATTTTCCTATACAGCATATATTTCTATCCGGTGCTTATTTAAAAAAAAACCAAAAAAAAAACCTTTTTTCTATTTTTCATGCGTATTTATTTAATATAGTTGCATATATATCTCATAAATCCAAATTTAAATGCATATTATTCAGTAATAGTAATCGACTATTCACGCTTGAAATTTTGAGAACAATGTCGATTTATGTTTTTGCAAACCCGCTTCAACTAGCTCCCAAGAGTAATGAATGAAAGACTGCTTGCAAGCATCATGTCCGACTACCTACATTATAAGGTTTACCCAATCTCACACATTACAATAGAAGCTGTATAATTACAAGACGAATTTATTTTTATTGGTATTTTTGCCCTCTGTTATAGTACTTAGTAAATATTAGTGAGTTGATCTTTCGATCAGTATTATTATTTTTTTACCCTCCCCTGTCTTAGTAACAGTTTCTCCACGCATATTATATTTTACATCATATTTATCGTTGCCAGTCTGTTGTAAGAGGTCGAGGAATATGGTCGAAGTGCATTTGTCAGTGCGATAATCCCCCCCTGCTAAAGTTAGGTGAGCTGGCAGAATAGAGAAGACCGCAAACACGTCCACACTATACTATAGACCGTAACCACGTTCTCTTGTATGCCATTCTCCTGTCGCCATAGGCTTTGTCGCCTGGAGACAGGTGTGACATGGCCAGAACCGATAACACGGCTTATCCTATTGCCAGAGAACAATGGGGAGTCCACTGTAACCAGTGAATGTAGGAAAGAATGATAACATCGGGCGACGGATTGCGATATCTTTAGATTGATGGCAGACCTGCCATTGTTATCGTAGAAGGCGAAGTTATCTCGAGCAAGGTTTGCGTCTACAACTACTCCTGTTTCTGTCGTTTTTCGGGTTATGAGTTATCAACGAGAAGCTGTTCTGTAAGACTATCTGGAAAGGGTAAAACTAGGGTATTATCTCCCCACGATGCCCAAGAGCTTGACGAGGATGCAACATGTAGAGTATTTAGAAGTACTTCAAGACGTTTTATAGGTACATGTTACAGGGAAAGACATCGAGCCCCCACTGACACTTTTGTGTCATTTGAACCGATATCCTTTTGAAACTTTCTACGAATGGTTCAAATATCCTTTATTTGCTGGAAAGTAAAGAAACCAATATGACTTTCGATTTCTTTTAAGCTAAGAATCTTCTTTGATCTACGACTTTTAATCCCATTAAACAAGTTGGTTGGTTTATTGCAGTTAACGTCATGCCGGTAATCAATTTTAGGGATTTCTTCCACTTTTTTGAAACATTTTTCGAAGACGAAACGTTACTTTTATTATAGAGGCTTGAGAAAAAGAAAAATATCCTTTTCCATAACTGTTGTTAATAAATAAGTTTTTAAGGGAATATTTCAAGTTTCTTAGCGATTATGCGAACATTTCTTGTATTATATACTTTCTTCTAGTAAAATACAAAACTGCCAGACGGTTAAAAAAAAAGCTATCAATTACTTAGCAAAAAAAGACGTGGTTCTGGTCGATATTGCTAAACATTTAAGCGACATTGGAATATTTGTAAACTTTATTTTCTTTAATGCAATGTGCATATCTGATTCCTTAATAAGAAAACTATCAGCTGTATGTTGCCCGTGTAGTAGGTTGTTATTAGCCATTGTGCGACATAATCGCATCTATTAACAAATTAAAGGATAAAAATAGTCTACAAATAAAAATATTATAATATTTTTATTATATTAATAATATAATAAAATGAGCGATGGTTTCTACGTAATAGGCAGCAAAACACGGAACTAGTAATCCGCCACCATTTTTGCATTCTATCTGTCGTAGGATCTTACAAAGAAAGTAGATACCAACTTTCCCCTTCTGCTTTTTATGTTCGCTTCCAAGGTTCTCCGCAAAATATTCAAATATGAATACATCTGTGTGCTACCCATGGTTTTCGCTGGAGTATGATCCGTTTGTGTGTGAAGAACCTCATCTCCCATCCTCGCGCGTTGTTGTTTTTATTTTAGAGTGACTCCGTGTAGAAGGCCGTATGGTCCAACGGCTGCGTCAGTAACAAGACGTACATTTCTTTCCTAAACAGAGATTTTACTTGTATCACCATCTTACTTTAAAATAAACAAAAACACACACTTAATATTTGACTTTGGTGCAAGGGACTTCTCGTTCCATCCTGTAGAAAATCAAGAAAAAAAAATTGCGTTAATTTTTCTCTGAGCATATTAAATGATACCAGAGAATTTGGCGCAACAGTTTGAAGCAATCCTCATTTCTGTTAAAAGTTTTGACAAAATACTTCGTTAATCCTCACTTCATGTGGAATGACAGTAGTAGAATTTTTCCGGATTTACTAACGTCTGATGTTTTTCAGAACCGAGTGCGATGCTGCGTGCTGGCCATTCTTTCTTTTACCAGCACTTCCTTTTTGTGAGCAGCCATCTTCTTTTCACGTTTTGCAGATGAGCTATCCATAATGGAAACATGGAAATTTAGTGTTTTCTGTCTGGCCAATTGCAGTACCCAT
The DNA here is from genome assembly GCF_054136105.1 of Typopeltis vanoorti. Classification (NCBI taxonomy): domain Eukaryota; kingdom Metazoa; phylum Arthropoda; class Arachnida; order Uropygi; family Thelyphonidae; genus Typopeltis; species Typopeltis vanoorti. The sequence goes on from NC_143557.1 coordinate 81,241,012, forward strand.
TACTTTCAATTTCCCACATTTAAGATTTTCATATTACACTTTTCCGAGAGTAACCTCAGATGGCCTGAATAAGGTAAAATCGATCGATATTTATTTCCACTATGACATAGAAGTCCTTTCAGATTTCTTCCGGAAGAATCTATGAAGAGTTCCCAATCATTTAAATCATAAAGCGTGTCCCAGTTCACACATCATACAGCCTATGTCATTGCAATAAATATCTTCCACGAAATGTGGGTCGCTTTTGCGATTTCGATACCAAACAAAAGCTATTCTTGATGAAGTAACTTTGTGGTATTGAGCTTAAATAGCTCAGCAGGAATGCATCGAAAGATTTAAAAATCTCGTATCGTTTAGTTCGCTTTATGTTAAAAGGAAAGTTAAGACATGCTTTTTGCGGTAGTTTTTAAGATACTGCACTCGTATCTCTGAAATTTTTTTCTTGTTGAAACCAGACTTCGGTATGTCAATCAGTAGTGTAGCAGAAAAATCGGAGTCTTTCCTGCATCGTTAAGAAAAATATATATGTCAGTAGATTATGCACTCTTTCGTATGTTGAATGTTTCAAAAAGATAGATTTTTTTTTTATGTTATTAACTAATTCAAGTAAGGAAGATCATAATGTAAATACGAAGATTATCAATACATTACACTCCCGAACACGTCCACACTATGAAAAATAATATTCAGCGTAGTCATGTATTAAAGATGTTATACTTCAATACCCGATATAAAATGTTTAACTTTATACCAACCGTATTAATATTTCTTAACTCTGATCTTAGATTAATTTTAAAAATTCCAAATTGTACGAAAAACTATAAAAACATGTAGCCCTCCAATATAGAAAGGGGTAAGAGGTTACAAGTGATTTGTAAACTACGTTTCTTTTCCGTATTTGCCAAGGTACAGTAATGGATACAGAGTTACAGGGCATTTGCGTTGTACTTTTTGTCAGATACGCTCTTAATTCCCGAGGAGTGCCAATAAAATCATAGTTTTCTTCTTTCCTTATCTTCATGATTTGCAGATGAGTCCGTAATGGAAACATGGAATTTATGCTTTAACCCAAGTGCAATAGGCTTTGATAGACCCTGCGACGTCTTGAGTTTGTTTACCCACAAAGGACAACGAAGCATTAGATTGTATACACACACGAATGCGCGCAACAAGATGAAGTTAGTTTATTTATACATTCATGAGATGATGCCGTCATAATAAACAAAACCACAAAAAGGAAGCCGACATCATACTACAGTAAAAATCAACGCCAAGCACAAAATCAAGCTAGAAGTTGTTTGCTTTTGGTTCTTTTACGTTTCACGAATAGAAGCAGAAACTCGTTTAACATTGTAGATGCAGCTTCAAAGGCAGCTGTGATTATCATATGTTAGCATATGCTGGTATAGTACAAAGAATGGAATAATGATTATTATAACCCTTGCAAATTATTCATTACTCTTTAATTCATCACGTGATAGAGTACTGATGTGCGATTGTTTTATTATTCCATTCATTGTTCTGATTGCCTGTCATATTAAAGCAGTTTGACGGGAATTGGGGGGGGGGGGGTGAAGAATGTACATGATGAAAGAAAAACGATATCCCTTTTTAAAATCAGAATACTGAAATCATGTTGAAACAGTTTTGTTTACAAACATCAAGGGAACATTATGTGGTTGACAGTGTGGAAACATTCACGAGTATCCTGCCTTGTGGGGTGATACCATACGCGTGGTATGGCTTAACATCATCAACCATATTATCACGAGGAGATACTTTCTGGACCAACCTAAAACTTATTAAACTGTGTTGACTTCCTTCTTGTTTGTAGTTAACAGGATTTACCGACCGATAACAGACGCTGGACTCGGTCTTTTCGGCTGTAATTAAACTTATGACCGAATCACCTAGGCTGTGTTAGATAACTTTCCAAGAGTATCATTATTTAATAATAATAATGCACTTTCCAAACCATTGCAAATTAAATAAATATTTTATTGTACGGTACTTTGTCTTAAAATCTTCAACCTAACTCACTGGAATGAAATTATCAATTATTAAGACGTTGGGTTATAGTTGTGTTAGAAGAAGAGACGCAGTCGGATGAACTTTTAACCGATTTACCGAAGTCGAAATGGTTGAATGAGACATAGCAATTTAAACTATGATTTTCATAAGCGGTGTGTCACTTGCATTGCTATCCATTTCTGCTATGATTTCCTTTTTTTTTTTTTTTTTTAAAGAAGGAGATTTTAAACTCCCCCCCCCCCCCCGATATGTCTCTGGAATTTTTCGCTAAGATGAAAGAGATAACTTGAGAAGGCCTGCGTTCTAAGCATAAACAGAACATCTTACGTAGGCTGATTCCTTGCGAATATTCAAAACCCGTGTGAGAAAAGGTTATCCGGATGGCATGATTATATTGAAGCAGTACCTGAAAATATTAAAAAGTGGGATTGGGGGGAAGGAAAGTTATGTTGTTCTACAATCTTATCCGAAGTCGGATTACATTTACTAGTGCATATGTAACTGTGATAATCAGCGGTAAGTAAATGCCTTTAGGAACAATGACTTGTCCAGATTAGTTTTCGTAACTAAATATCTTAAGATTCTTGTGTTTATTCACTCTCCCTAAAGCGAATCCGAAACACATCTTATGTAATTTATCTTGAGTGCAAGTTATCTGAAGGAAAACCGAGGTCTGCTAGAGATTAGCGAACTACTAACTATACAAGTTCAGTTTAATAAATAACTGTACTCAGTAATTATACCATTCAAATGAAAATAAATACTTAATGATATTGTTCCTGTATAATGAAATAAACTCATAATCACCTGCTTGTTTAATTGGTTCCAAACTCAGTTAAAAGTTAGAAATATGAGATGCGCCCATCCCAAGGTGCGTCATAGTCATGTGGTAATAATCAACCTAGTTTTAGGAAATCGCACTGAATTTACACTCTGACCGATGGATGTATTATCCAGGCATCAGTTGTGCGATTTGTACTTCAACTTTCAAACTTTTTTGCTTACTGCTACCATTTAAACAGAGAATAAAATGATTCACGGCACTCCTGTATTCCTGAATTCAAAAATATATATTAAAAAAAAAGTTTAAATATTTTGCATCTTATTTCACTTATGATTCTAACTAGTCTACAGAGCAGTCTGTATAACGACATGAGTGCCTTTTTCCACCCATAGTTGCAAATAAAGCTTAAAACAACAAAAAAGTTTATTTTTATACTACTATTCGTTATCCCGAGAAAAAAGCACTGCATTCATTGACTTATTTCCATCTTAAATTACCGAAACTAGCCATAATATTCTTGAGTGAACGTCGTTACACATTTCAATAAATCATAAGCGAAGGCGCACTCCTGTCTACTAGTATTAAGACGATGATGATGGCTTTTATCTTAGTCAGTTTTGTGAAACTCCTTCCCGATAATCCTTTTTGGAAAAACAGGCTTGTGCAAAAAGCCAGTCTACCATAGCCATTTAAGTTTATTCATGATCACCAGAACACAATTGACTTCGTTCGCGTCCCCCCTCCCTTTCCTGCAGTACTCTTTCCAGAGAGTTTCTGCTCATAGATCAACAACATCAGCATGCAGGCGAGATTATAACAATCTACCGTCAGAAAGTGCTAGAATGAATTCGCATGATGCCTAAAATATGTGATCCACCATGGTAGCTGCAATTTGATCTCAACCTTCTTTACGAGTAGGTTGAGAATTCCAGAATATATTAAAAATCCTTACCTTAGCCAATTATGCGACATAACGACGTTTAATTTTAAAGAATGTTATCATTTTTATCATATTGAGGTTTTTCTATCGTTATTAGAAGAATCTTGGTTTGTATTTCTCCTAAAAGATATCGGGATTCATTGCAAAGGCTTCGCAACTGAAAGTAAGGGAGTTGGTCTCGATGTGGTAGGTTTTAATCGTTCTGTTTTTCGTTTTGCAAAACAGATGGATACACGCATAGTCGTTCCTTACTGTGTCACCATAGTATGTTTTATTTATTTATTTTTTATCATCATCATTCTTTAAACACAGAAGACGAAGTCTCGATATGGCGAGCATTCATAGAGCAGTGATACATAAAGGTTCTCAGTTACTGCATTTGTGTGTATCCCTTACCCTGCCCATAGTGCTATTGTAGATAGGATTGCCATGAATTAGATGGAGTACATTGTTTCATAAGAGGAAACAATGTAGTAAAAATATATTTTAGAAAAGCCTTAGCATGAAATTTTAATACGTATATTTTCCGATACAAATTCTTGTTATAAATGTTATTCAGAGTCGCATCCTACTTGCCGTTGTTTTTTAAATGATCATTTTTGTTAGGCCTGTGTAGCTTGCGTCCTCTGCGCTTGGCCGCTTTAAATTAGACGTAGATTCTAGTCTAGTCGCTGACTGGAGGAACTTTTTCTAAGCCCATCTTCGACTGGTTCCCGAGTTAGTCGATCTCTGGCACGGGCAAGCTGGTTTTTCGTCCCGTAAACTCAAGAAAATCGACCGTAGTGCCCACATTATTTCAGACGGTGACATATCTTATTAGGGTTAGGTACCAAGAGATGGCAGCACTTGTTTGCCAGCTTCTTCATCGATGGCTACTATAATTAGTGATAGACATGGGCCAGCTACCGGTGGAGATTGAACTGCCCGCTCAGTCTCCAAAAGCTAGATAGAGTTTAAAAGCCTCGCCTACTCCCGATTAGGGAATAAAAGGCGTTAGTTGATTTTTTTGTTAGTATTAATATACATTCAATAACTAATTTTTAACCGATATACCTTAATTCATTTTTATCTTTCAGGTGGACATAATGGAACAAGAGGGCTGAATCTCTTGTTTTATCGAAACGGAAGAGTTGTAAATCTGGGCGGAAAGGCAACAGTAAAAGTGTCTGCTGGAGTAAGTAGAACCAGACCATGCGCTCCCCAATCCACTTCTGTTGTACGTCTTTTAAATTCAGATTTTAAAATCCTTCCTTGTGATGAACGTTTCATTCTCCTAGCTGAAAACAATTCTGTCGATACTTTTATATAGATCTGGTGATATTCAAGAAACTTATTAAGCATATTTTCATTTCATTCCAGGATGTATTCCGTCTGGAAACACCCGGAGGTGGTGGTTATGGATCCCCAGACGAAGCTGAAGAAAGCCATACCGATTGAGCCATTCTCATTTCGGAAGCACTGTCCAACTCTTCGAACAGCTGATTATTTGTAATCATAAAAGCACTATTTTTCTATTTCTTTGGTATTGTTGAATATGCGGATGAATAATTAAATTTATATATCTCTACCAGAATGACTTTGTTGATGATTTGAGATATTTTAAGAAAATAAAGAAAGTGAGATTCTTGGGATTTATTAATTCACTGAGCATTCTCCTTAACGCATTATTGGAGCTGTTTCGCCTTTGTTGACTTGTTTACGAATGCGAAATTTCAGTGTTTCACCTTTCTCATAGTAACAGAGACAGCTCATTACAAACGAGTTTAATTAGTTGTCAGTTTACTCATTTGGATCATTTGTATTTTGCTCTTTTCTTTTATGAAATCAGTATTGCCGCCATATGTTGGTATCCATTATGTTTTTTCTCGGATTTTGTGAAGTGTGGGTTCGATTTTAGAAAATTCACGTTTTAGTGTAAATCGCATAATTTAAAAATAACTTTATAAAATTATTCTATAAGCTTATTTGTTCCAATTGAGAATTCGACAAAGAATGAATTACTCTCATTTTATAAATTCCAACAGATCGGTTGCCAAGTAACAAATTATTTGATTCTACTCTCGGTGGGATTTGATTCAGCTGATGAAAACTGTAAGGGTAGTGTGTCTGCTTATGCTTCAAAAGATCTCAGTTCAAGAAAAGAAAAAGCCCACGTGAAACCGTCTAACTGGGCGGTTGGATGTGATGTAGCAGCAACAACCGGCAGTGGACTAGTCCATAAATTTATATACTCGTGGAAGGTGGGCTGTGGCAATGGAAGGTACACATGCTACATATTTTTATCTTGATTTTCGAAATGCTTTTACGAGAAAAAAAAATGTATTGTTTGCGAATGACCCTTCACTTTTCCATTTAAGAAAATAAATTTTCATTTATTAATCAAGAATCAAATCACTGAAACTATCTTTGTCACAGTTGAAGTGTAGGTTTTCTGAACGTTATGCGCTATTAAAATAACGTTATTCGCTTTTTGAAAGTTGTGTTTCTTGGTGGGAGAATAGTTATTCATTTGCTATGTAATTCTGAGGAGGAGCTCTAAAGACCGGCATACGTACTTCACAGGAGAATCCATATAAAATGACAGATAATTTAATAAGATAAGCTTAATAAGAAAGCATTAAATTGAAATTATGGATTAGCATATACTGATAGGTTTCAGAACTTGAAGTTTCTTATATTTTAATTCGGAAAATAAGAAAGAATGGTGTATTTTATGAATGAAAACAGAGCTTTCAAAGGGTGTAATTTCTTTAGTATTAATATAGGAAGCGAACCAATTTGGTGTACTTTTCGCAGACGTATAACTGTATGCTTTACTCGAGGAGGAGGAGGAGAACCCCTTCCCCCTAAACTGCTTTTAAAATACAAAACTAGAAAAAATGCCGATGAACAGTAACAAACCAAACTTCTTTCTGCCTTTAAAAATGCGATTAAAACCTAATATATTCTTGAGCTGATAACCGAACAAAGTCTATATATTGCACTTTCCTTTAATTCAAAATTGGCTCCTTTTCTCGTTAATAAAATAAAATTTTCACATTTGACGTTCGTAGACGCCGTATGGTCACTGCCGTACCTCATAGGGTTTTGGCAATGATGTCTTCTAGCAGAAAACATCATTGCCAAAACGATCTCTTCTGCTAGAAGAAATCATTCCCTTACCACACAAAGTTTGTATGACAATCACAAACATCTATGCCCACGGCGGGATTCGAACCCGCAGCCTCTTGCCTGAAGAGCGGACACGCTAATCACTCGGCCGGCCTTTCTCGTTTTAATGCTTAAATAATTTGAATCAGTTTCTTGCTTGTTTTATCTTTCTGTAAAGCAAAATAGTTTTATTTCATAATGAAACATAAAATGTTTCAATTGGTCGGCGATTTTTTTTTTTTTTTAAACAGAGATATAGCCTAGCTATATACAATACTAGATCACAGATTATTATCATAGTTTTATTTCACTGACCAAGACGACTGCAATGGTATGCCTCAATGCCATCAGAAGTTCAGCTTACATAATTCCAAGTGACAGTATATATTATATATACCGTCAATAAAGCGACATAAAATAGGTCAATATTTCGTTTCAATATTATAGAAAGAGTAGTACTTAGATAACGTTTTGAAGCTCTAGTTTTTCTATAAAACTAGAACTGCATTACTCTGAACGCCCCCTATTGGTCATGTTGGAAATTATCATACATTTTCCCAGTTTCTCTCTCACACTGCAACGAGATTTATATTTGAAACTCTTATAGGCTGCCAGAGAAAGTAGTACCTTGAGCTTTTAGTATTATGTCATAAATAATATATTTGGATAAAAAAAAAAGTTTTTCACAATTTTTATGATACTGATCAACACTATTCTACATAACTCATTCGGCATTGTTACTTTAACTCTACTGCATATGAATGTATTGCTTGGAAGGACAGACCATTTAAGAGGGAATAATCTAGAATACAAATTCCGTCTGTCCTGGAAAAGGCGTCTTGTTTCTTTCTCTTTCCTAACCGCTAACCTCTCATCCATATCGACTGTCATTTGTTCTTATAATAAAATGTCTTAATTTTGTTAGAATGGCATGACATCTCCATGGCTGAAAGATTGAGCCGCAATTCGTCTGCTAAGAAAAGACAAATGACGAGAGGGGACTTTCTAATTAAGACAGCTATCCAATATTAGATGGAGAGGGTGTTTTTCCCCCCATCCGGGAAACTTGAGTGTTGTCGTTCACTAAACAGACAAACTTATCTGATCACGAGGTTTTCACTGGCATGCATATCGTTAGTAGGACAATTTTATTAATTTTTGTTATGGATAGAGATAAAGTCAGTTTCAGGGTGGGGGGGGATTAAATGTTATGGACGAAAATAGCATGTTTATGTTGCGATAAATTGAGAGCTCTTAGATCCAGTTTTAAAATAATTAAAAAATTCTTATTACAAGACATACCTGTAACAATTTCAGAGTGGTACTTTGCAAAATTTTGCTATTTTTAAACTTTCCACTTGTATACAAATTTAATGGCATGGGATTTTCAGAAACCCGCAAGTCTACGAGTGTAGTTGTTTTAAAAATACCTAAATATCAAATTTACAAAAAGTTTTAGAAATTCGAAAATCACTAGCGCACAACGATAAATGTTTTTTTAAGTTAGAAATCTAAACTATTTGTTGATGAGTTTGGTGTGAAATATAGAAGTTACGCTTTAATTAAATCCTAGTGTAGTTTATATTTTATTGTTTAGTAGTTGTGGTTAAAAAAAAAAAAAAACGATACGCGTAAACTATGCTAATTTTACGAAATTAATATTCGCAGTTTTTAATTGCTATCATTACTAGGTGGCGATAAGTTCGAAACAGAAATGTCATTTATTAATTCTACTATTTGACATTTGTCGTTTGGCAATCTCAACGCCTAACAGTACTTATAAGTTGATATCAGAGAATTGTTCAGCAATGTTCTCTTCCGATGCAATTTTTCTCGATTTTTTTTTAAATTACTTTCTGCTCGGAAATTGGCGTTTTTGTAAAATATTAGTAGGAAAATAAGAAAAGACTTGGAAATAAGTAATGATTTCCTGATAAAAGTTTTCGTAACTAGCTTAAAGTTTAATGGTTCCAGTTGCGTACATAGCCTATGCAAAATAGGTTTTTTTTTAATGAAAAAACTAATGGTAAAGTACCTTCACACGTGGAGGGTGAAACAAAAGTTTTCGAATAACTTACTTGAGTTAATATCAAGGAAAATATTAAAATTTTATATCTTGAAATCAAAATTTTGTAAGATGTATTTCCTTCGAAGTATTCTCATATGTAAGAAAAATACGTGTAAACATTCTAATTTATAGAGCGCCGACTTGTGTACCATTGTGAGTATACAAATTTTTTAATAAACTAATTAAATGTTAAAAGAAAATTAAGAAACCTCAATGGTGTTAGACTCATCGAAGGAGACGAGACCACATATTACCTGCACAAACCTGTTCTTAAATTCATCCACGCACCACTCTTTGAAAGAAAATCTCTCACAATCAATCCCCCCCCCCCCGTCCTTCTTTCTCAACTTCCAAGGATGCCTCGCGTCCTTGGAAGTTATGACCATCTCAGAAGTTTGGAAGTCTCAATCTATCTTGATAATCAGCATTGCACAATCCTGATATGATTTGTAACACTCTCTCTCCCCTCTATCAGAATCACCACGGAAACTAGACCTGCGCAGAATAATCCAAGTACGGTCGTAGCAAGGCGCCTTGTAAAGAGGAAAAATAACTTCCTTATCTTTACATGTCAAGATTCATTTCAGCTTTGCAATCATATGACCCTTGGACTTTGTCCATTGAAAACCTCCAATATCCCATGGATTGATCAGTTTCTTCTTCTTGCATAACCCTACCAATATGATATGACATTAGATATCTCGTCATACCAAAGCGCATTTTACATTCATTAACATTGAACTGAAAGCAATTTGCCCATGCCCACAATGCCAACCTTTTCAAATCATTCTGCAAATGCTGCATATGAGCCACATTCCTGATTACCCTACCTATCTTTGCATCATCAGCAAAGTATCCTTTGAAATGTAAAGATTGAATAACAGTGAATCAAAGACTGATCCCACCGTACGCCACTATTTTGCAGACTCGCATCCCACCACCTGTATATACACTTTTTGATAAGTCACTGAGCCATCCTCTTATCCATGCCAATAGTTTATAATCCAATTTATGTAGCAGTCTTCCATGCTGTATTCTGTCAAAAGCCTTAGCAAAATCCAAAAGCATCATGGTGCATCCATTCTCCTTGTCCCACTCAACTGTAGCATTATTACAGAATGTGAGCGAGGGAAGGTCATGCTGAAACATGACTTCCCTTAGTAAATCCGTGCTGTTCATTGCAAAGTAGAGATTCTCTGTCAACTCATTGATGTATGCAAGAAAAATTCTCCATCACCACTCCACAGATAAGGCGATAGTTAGACACATCAGCATTTTTCTCCACACTTGTGCAGTGGGATTACCATACCTTCCTTCCACTCCTTAGGAATTTTCCCTATTTCGAGACTCAGCATAGCCTTGTCAAAGGAATAGCCAGTTCAGCTGAACACACTTATAGCATCCTTGCTGATATCCCATCGGTTCTCTTATTCAATTTGAGCAACAATTTTGGTACCTCCACCTCACCTGAGTTTCTTCAGCGAAGAAGTAGCTGTGAGCGCAATGTTGCATACAACAAGTTAATAGCTTTTAGCAAAATATCCACTCATAAGTTGAACAATCCATTTTGCATCTCTCAACCGCATACCATCTGCATTAAGTAGTATTATTCTTTCACCCGCAGCATTACGTTAGAATGCTTTTCTTTTTCTACTCAGACTTTGTTTTCCGTACAACAATTAGCTCTTTAACCTGATCCTTATAATTTTAATAACTGACATCTAATGCACACGGTATTATTCCTTTCTCGTCTTCTTACGAATCTCTTGCTTAATAAGATTACACATCCATTTGACTCCTATCCTATTTCTTCTCTGAACTCTATGGACACATTCTGATATTGCATCATTTAAGTATTTTATTAAGCACTACCCATACGCTACGTATTATTTCCTATTCCAACAACCGATTCCATTCCACCGAACTCGGTGTACTCATCAGTTAGTCATACTTTCCCGCTTTGTTCATAAATGCAGTCACTTTCCAGGTCAGTACAGAATGGGGTCACTGTCACCAACCGGAGACAAAATAGTTGCGTCTTTAACTGTCTCCCTCCCCCCCATACCATAATCAGAACTAACGGTCTTTGGCCCCCAGTTCCTTTCGTCACATGCTGCTTGAGGAAGTTGTCCCGCATCAGCTCAATAAATTAATTTTCATTCTTCTCATGAGATTTTACTGCTACCCAATCAATGTTCGAATAATTAAAGCTCCCCCCCCCTTATGATTATTCGTTTCTCACCTAATCATCTTTTTTCGGTAATGCATTTCTTCATCACCAGAATCAATCCACTAGGTCTGTCACAATACCCCACCATGCATTTAATTTTTAGACCATCAGATGGCTTCAAACTCGCTGCTACGTGAAAAAGTGTTACTAGTACTGCAATCGTAGATCTCAACTGGAGTCAAGTCATCTAATCTAATATTAGCAGCACACCCCCTCATCTATCATCCCTAAAAAATACTGTACCCTTTACACTCGATTTCAGTTGGCACATCTGCCTGTGATCGCTAAGTCCCGCTAATGCTACAATCTGAGGTCCCAACGTAACAAATTCCACCCGTTTGTTTCTGATGCTCCTAATTCGTGTGAAGACATAAGTTACCTGCATGTTTTGTGTGTGCGCGCGCTCTTCTATAGCCTGCACGACAAAGTTTGGCAACTTGTAGATATCTGTTCTTAGCTAATGCCTTACTTATGAACCACCTACACTAACATATTTCTATCATACTTCTTAAATTCAGACACAGACGAAGCATTCACAACCACTTCTGACAACGCATTCCACACATTCATCTCCAAGCAAAAATTCTAGTCCTAACATATTTTTTTAACCACACTCTTACACAATTTCCAGGGATGACCCCTTGTTCTCTTCCTTCCTACGCTGTACAAAAAAAAAGTCATCAGTATCAATCCCTTAAAACACCCCTTTAATAACTTATACGCTTCTATCATATCTCCTCTCTCTCATGCCTATCAGCAAGTTTTTGGAGCCCACAAACCTTCAGTCCATCTCATTAAGGAAACATTCCACAGGCCTGCAACAATCTGTGTAACTCGCCTCTGGATCTCCTTCATCACCAAGGAATCCAGGCAATCATATCTGAGTGCAATAGTCCAGATGTGGTATTATTATAAAGTGGAAAAATATGTCCTCTAAACTTCAGTTCTCTCTCTCTCTCTCTGGGTGTGTCAAAAATAACCGCCAAATCCGCTTCGTCAACTTCTTGCACCTCAATTCCATTAATATAGTACACAGCATATGATCTCGTCCTCCCAAAATTAAACAACAGAGGACCAAATACTGAACCCTAAGATACACCATTAGTCACCTGCTTTCTTCTGGACTCGGCTCCTCCATAAACCACTCTTTGATATCTGTCCACCAGCCACCCTCTAATCCAAATCACCCAACTTCGGATGCATTCCCATTTGCTTCAAATTTATGCAACGGAGTTCCATGTGGAATCTTGTCAAATACCTTTGACAAGTCCAACACTATCATCGAGTAAAGATTTCCTTTATCCAACTTTATTATAGAAAGTTGGATAAAATTATAAACTTCTAAAGATAAGGCAAGACCTACCCTTCGCAAAATCATGTTGCCCATCATAAAAGGTATATTTCTGTCCACCCAGTCATGAATTCTAATTTTTATCAATTTCTCCAAACCATCACTTCTGATATGCTGATTAGGCTATAATTTGCTCCCTCTGTCTTGGAACTTCCTTTATGCAGTGGAATAATCTCCCCTTCTTTACACTCTATTGGAACTGAGGCTTAAATTATACAGCTTGGTCGGAAGAGCTTCCATCTTTGTCTTCTAGCTCTTGTCTCTCATCAGTCAGTGATATATTTGGCATTGCAATATCACAACCAAGATGGTAAATTTTTGCAAAATGATCGTCTAGTAACTCAACTATTTGATTTGCTTCTGTTACGTCCCTACCATCAACACATTTTTAACGTCATCCTTTCATAGTTAGTCCTCATTTTTACTTGCCACATAGCGAAAGAACTAAGGATTCTCTACAAGTCGCCCTCCTTGCCTGAGTCTTGTACTGCTCGTGGGTATTCTGATCGCCGTTTTCTTTATACTTCCTCCACAACCTTTCTTTATCTGGAATTCCTGCTTAATAATACTACTCATCCATCTTACTACTACTACTTGATTTATCCTTCTGACTCTGGGTATACAGTCTGATACTGCTTTCTTTAAACTACCCTTGACAATCTCCCATGCACCATCAGCATTTCTCCCGTTCAAATTCTCATGCCAAAGCACTATTGAAAGCTGACTTCTGAGCCTATCAGAATCATCAAACTCTTAATTCCACATATACCCCTTCTTAACAGAAAATTCTACAACTCTTAGTCTCCTAGAGTCATTTTTACTTATTCTGTAATATTATTTTAATGCATTCGGTTACATCAAACGTTCTATATTTTTAAGATAGGTTTCCTTTGGAGACAAGAGATTAAATTGTCAATTGAAAACCAAATCCAGCAATGAATTAATTTTTTTTTCTTTCTTTCCAAGTTGCCGAAGTGTTTTGTGTGAATAAAAGTGATTTTCATTCTAAACTAGAGTTTAATTTATATATCAAAATTAAATGAATTACCAGTAAGTGAAAATGAAGGATAAATTTTGGAGGAAAAAAAAATTCTCATCTCCAGTTGCAGAAGGAAAAAAAATGACACACAACACACACTCACACTTGCGAAAAATTGTATCACAGGCAATACGACCGCAACATAATAGATCATCGCTTTCAAACAAAAGGCCGCTATTATGGGCATGAAATTACATTCACTAGACGCGTGAATTAAAATCACTCAAGTAATTTTCGTTAAACACATTAACTGGCTGGTAAACAGTGTTGCAGCGTTTAATCATTACACACGCCGTTATACTAAACTGTGTTTGTTGGAACAGGAGCAGATTCTTTGCAAGGATCCGGTCGCTATATCCAACTTAATTTATTCTACTGAAAAGTACACTTCTAGTGCAATGCTTATGAATCATTTGTTTTAAAAGATGGATTTTTTTTAAAAAAAAAAAAAAAAAGACTCTTCATATCTTCGTAAACGGCTGGAAAATATGACTCGACGTATCTCTTTTATTTAGCTTTATATCGCTAACTCTGGTATCATTATTGATATCGTTATGAGCAGTGGTAATAATGCAATATATTATTTTCATAATGAAGGCTTTGTTCGCGATAGGTTAATAATTTCTTACTCCTAACACTGACATCGGTTGATTCATGACTAAACTTCTTATCTCTCTAATGAAAAGCAAGATTAACTTGGCCGAGAAATTATGAATGGAATAGCGACACTCAAGGCCAAATACGTTTTTACCTAAACCGTGAGAGGAAGTGTTTTGTATATAATCACTTATCGTCAAGGGATTTGAATCAATGAGCTGAATACAGACAAAAGGTAAGATAAAATATTTCTATTTTAGATATTCATTACTAATGAGCATATTTATACAGCTAACTCTAATCTAAGACTGATGTAAATGTAAAATTAACAAGAAAAAAAAATATTCTTAGCCTATCCCCCGGTACTGAAGCACTATTCGTCAACAACCTTTCATTGATTGGGAGTTACACAAAAAACAATCCTTCCCATGTAGCACGTGACACTCAGAACATGGTTTATTCTTCTCAATAACCTTAACTATTTTGCGTTCTTCTTCTTATTATTAATATAGACACTCCATGGAGTCAAAAGATTCATCACGGGAGATCCACTCTTTCCATTAACACTATACCTATCATACGTCTTCTTAAACCTATTCGTTGCTGGGGCGCTCACAACCACCTCTGGCAACCCATTCATTCACCACTCTCCAAGTAACGAACCTTGTCCGCACACCCTTACTAACCAGACTCTTAGACAACTTCCAAGTGCGATCCCTTGTTTTACCCCCTACTTCCCATGTACTGAAAAAAAAATTCTTTTGTGTTAATCTTACAGCATCCTTTTAGTAACGTATAAGTTTCTACCATATCCCCCTCTCCTCTGAACTCAGCACTCACCTCAAGAAAAAAAATATTCTTTGCCTATCCCCATACGGAACGTTCCGTATGAGGATAGACTGAGGGTGTGTAATTCTCTGAGATATTTTGCCAACTCTGGAAATATGTCCTCAGATGTCTATCCGCCATCATCCCCCGATCTCTAGCCTCATCAATGTCCTGTAAACTAGTTCCATCAATATGATATGAAGTGTGTAATCTTTTCATCCCAAAGTTCATTATCTTACATTTTACAATATTGAATTGACTGCCATTGTCCTTTGCCCACACTGCCAATTTATTTAAATCATCTTGGAAGATATCTGTATCATTTTTTATCAACTATTGCCTTCCCCAGTTTTGCATCATCAGCGAGTAATTGAATATCCCCCGTCAAATCTTCTGCTATATCATTAATATACTAAAGAAAGAGTAGTGGTCCTAGTACAGAGGGTACCTCTATCCATTCCCATTGCCCCAACTACCAAATTATTTTCTCGTTTGGTATTCTGTCAGATGCCTTTACAACGTCGAGCAGTATCGTGCTGTAGTCAGTTCCTTTATCCAATTCTGTTGTCACCTTATAAAATGGGAATAAATTACTGAGGCAGAACCTACTTTTTACATAGTCATGCTGTTCCCTATGACGTATCATATTTCTATCCAACTTTTCCAGTACTTTAGCCACCACTTCAGAGAGATTACTTGGTCTGCAATTTGCTTCTTCTGTCTTTATGTAATAGATATCTTATCCTCTTTCCATTCCATTGGAACCTTGCCAGAGCTTAGACTTAGATTAAACAACTTCGTCAGAGGTACTGCCAGTTGACAACCATGAACTTGCACATTTTTGTAGCACGCAAACTGATATGCCGTTTAGGCCCAGTGCTGTATTCACATTGATATTTGTTAATATATGGAGTACCTCCAAGTTCATCTACCTCAATTCTCACCCGAGTAACTGCAAAGTCCCCACCTGGGTGATATACCCTTGCGAAGTGATCACTTAGTAACTGAACTGATGAGGCCAAGGACTTGGGAGTGTTGGTGGATAGGGAGATGAAGTTTAGGGGGCACATTGCAAAAGTGGCTAAATCAGCTCATCAACTCACTTGGTTGTTGAAAAATACTTTGACGAGCAGAGGCAAGCAAGTTATTGTACCTCTGTACCGAGGTACAATAACGAGGCACAGTAGTCGAGATGAGGTCTTGATAAGACCTCACTCGACTACTGTGCCCAGATTTGGTCACCCAGGCTTTTTCTTCTTGATGAGGAGGTGGAGAGGATCCAGTGGCGAGTGACCAAGATGATAGCAGGTCTATGGAATGAACCTTATGAGAACAGGTTGAAGATTTGTGGGTTGCAGAAACTAGTTGATAGGCGGAAAAGGGAAGATATGATTGAGACATTCAAATTGCTAAAAGGATTCTATAGGATTAATTCAGAGGATATTTTTGAGATCAGGACTGGTGGTGGGAGAACTAGGGGACACCTATGGAAGCTGGGCAAGAGTGTGGTTAGCAAGGGTGTTAGAGCTGGGTTCTTTACTTTTAGAGTGGTAAATGAGTGGAATAAGCTGCCAGAGTCTGTTGTGGGTGCTATGACGGTGAGCGAGTTCAAGGCAAGGTATGATAAATACTGTGAGAATGTCGTATAGTTGTGTGGACATGATGTTTAGGGCCTCCCTCGATGAGTCTAAGAACTCAGGAGTCGCCTGTAATAATAAGAAATTTTTCTTCTGCTTCTGTCACTTTCCTACCATCAGCACTGATTCAAGTTATCTTTCCATAATCATTTTTTCTCTTACTTGCTATGTAGCGAAAAAAACTATTTTGGATTTAATTTGGCCTGCGTAGTTAATTTTTTCTCTCAAAATGCGATTTAGTTTTCCTTAGTATACTAGTTACCCTTCTTTCTTTTTTGCAGCGCCTGCTTTATATTGCCTCATTACTTAATCCCTACACTGTTAGAACAAGGCTTCATGAAATAATTTGTATTCTTTGTATACTATTTCGTGCAGTTACCTACATTGCTTGATTGATATTTTTTGAAGTAAAGCTCGACATAGCTCACCTGATGAAGTCATCAGGCGAGTTGTTACCACATTGAAACTAGTAATTTTAAATCAATTCTATTTGATGTTCTGGCTATTCAACTATGATTCTCTATTAGTCCCCTTACGTTTATTCTTTCGTCTGGTTCTGTAATCTCTCTTCCTATGTAGAGTTTGTGGTGCATTTGCTGACTTGGATTCAAGTAAGGAAACAGAAACGATCTGTTCTAAGTCATTCTTAATAACAAATTCCAATTTAATATTTGTCTGGCGAATATTGAGAGCCAATTTACACTTGATGGACCTTATCTTCGTTATTTATTTCTTTGCGAGATCCACACACAGAATCCGTTCTCCTGATCGATTCGTTTTCCACTTAAACTTCGTATTTCACGCCCTCCATAACCGATAGCGATTTGTTTAATGAACGTAACCCTCCCATTGTGTTAAATGCGGTGCTCTCCGACAAAACACCAACATGCTAGTCGATATATCAATACGGACATGATGAATGTTTAACAGCTCGCATTCTATCTGATCGTCAGTG
This sequence comes from Typopeltis vanoorti, assembly GCF_054136105.1. Lineage (NCBI taxonomy): Eukaryota > Metazoa > Arthropoda > Arachnida > Uropygi > Thelyphonidae > Typopeltis > Typopeltis vanoorti. Next base: position 81,258,622 of record NC_143557.1, read on the forward strand.
GCGAAAAGTATCCTACTTTTCGTGCATGCTGAACGATTATAATCGAAACACCTTTGTGGTTTAAATGGAACAACGTAGTTTGATGAGGAAAGCTAACACGTCTTTAAATAACCCAATGCGCTCATCGATGCGAATCTCTTCCAGAGAATGATAGAAGACCGAAAATATTCTGTTGAATATTTCAGGTCTGCAAGCAAACTATACGTATGGTGATTCACGATTTTCACTTGTGGAACAAAGCAACTTCACAATCCTTCGATGTTTCATCAAATTGCCAATACACAGGATGGAGCTATCTCATTCTTAGCAAAAAAGGAACGAAAAAAAAAAAAAGGTCTAGCTATATTGATAAGGTCAGTTGCAAAGGTCTGGTGAGGCACATCACCCAGCATCTGAGTGAACCTACCACATCTGTTAATGTCCAATGAATAGATGGAACAGTTGCGAAGACCATTTGACACCTTATCATTTTTAAAAATACCGCGTTTTGCGCTACAAGCAAGCATACTACCACATTTGATGGGTTGTCATATTTTCTCTTTTCAACACGGATAACAACATTTAAAGCTCGATTGCTGTGCGTCGTATGATCAATAAACCGGACCATAAAGTTGTGCTGTATTTACCTCGCTGATTTTAATTACTGAATGAAAACAAGGAGTGGTTATAGATTCCCAAATAAGAACTATTTCCCAGTAAGAACTGCTTTACTAACATTTCAAACGACTTGCTTTAAATCAATATAAATGCTCTTTTGCATCTTGTTTTCAATTTTTTTCCTATCTGTGTACACATTAAAAGAACTGTAATGGGCGAGATAAATATTTTCGAGAAAAAAAATTACAAAACAAGCAATAATTAATAACCGAAGAAATGAGCAACAAATTTCCAATGTATATATCTACACAGACATAACTTTTTAGTTTTTCTCATAACACACAAAACAGCTGAAAACTCTGGATAATATTCACTGTTAGAGCTTTTTCGTATTGTATCTAATATAATTTTTAATCCTGTTTTGCAGCTACTGCAAAACACTCAAGTTTTAAAAGCGAATTGTGATACAGCATCACAAGATAATAATTAAACGTTGACATGCTTTATCTTGAGAGTGGTTTTTCAGAAATGCAAAATATCACTGAATCACACGACAGGCAACTAAACTACGATTCTCAGTGTTGTTAATTGATTATCTTCCCGGCTCAATTTATCCGTTGGCGAAAATAAACAAGAGGTACCAAGTTTTTAAAAGGAAAATTGCCTTTCACCTTGTGCAAGTAACTAGCTCTGTTTTGCTAGTACGTGTATGTTCCGACTGGCAGAAATTGAATTCAAGTCTTCACTTTGAATAAAATGTCATAAATATTTTCATTTGACCTGTTGAACACATCAAAATCGGCATTTGATTTCAGAGATCTTGTTTTTTAGTACTAGAAATAAGAAAATGTTTGAAAAACCAACTTTGAATTGAAGACCTTTGTTAATGAAGTGCCCACCAACACGTCTTATTAAGATCCTCCACAATTCTCTTGTGTAGTGGAGGGTCACACAACTTTTTTTTTTAAACGTACCTTGACAAGACAAGGATGCTAAAAAAAGATTCAAGAAGTGGTTCTTTTTTTAATTTTGTTTTAGCATTCCTTTTAGGCGTGAAGTGCTACAAAACATCTTCAGATGAAACATACAACTGATGCTTACATCTCAGAGCGCTAAGGAACTGTGGAGATGACAGCAGACAACATTCTCCCAAATTAATTGCGAAGGTAATTAGTGTGAACGACACTGAGAATGCAATATAAAACATAGACGACAGACTGGTGCGACACAGTCTTCGTTGTCGGAAAGAATGAAAAAAGAAGCAAATAGGAGACATTCGCTTGTTATGACCTCGGGATTTAATGATGTGTAGGAATGGTAAAAACATCAAGTTATCCCAACTTCTTCGCTCAGAGATCTCCTTATTTGTCTAGTTGTATATAAGCATGCCATGCGGGGACTTTTTAATTTGTGACTACTTCCACTTCTGTATTTACTGTTCGGCACTGTATTGTAAGCTTTGAGGAATGCGTTGTTAGCATCAGAATACCTCCGTTGCGAACTTTGTCCTTCGATCGAAAAGACCCGAGTTCAAATCCCGTCGTAAATGCAAGGAATAAAGACTCTTCAACTAAAAGTGAGTTTGCCGATTTCATACAGAGATGGACACCTAGATTTTGCATACTGCATGATAAGTAAACACACCAGAGAACATTGACACAATTAAGACAGAGTATTGATAGTCAAAAGCGTAATACTTTATATTTGCTTTAATTTTTGTTTACGAAACATATTACACTGATATAGTCGTCCTTATTTTTCCAGTATAAGAATATCTCTCATATTATCAAGTATAAAATTTGTTTACTTCAGTAATCCATGTGATGTTCTTACGCTATCCAGTCAAAAATATCCAATTAGTAATACAGGTATAAAAAAGGAAGCACACAGTCTCTGAAACTTCACAGACAAACATAAAAACAGGTTTTACTATTAATGCAACAACCCAGTTCAGAAAATTTCTGTTCTACTCAGTGGCGGCCCGTACATAAGCACTACGACACTGCAGCATCCCCAAGGAAAAAATGAAAAAATTAAATTTTGTTTGTGTTTATAAATACTAACAATGCTTACAACATTATATAAATGCAATACAACATGTTAAAGGTTACAGCTTATGTTTTGACATTGACTGAATAGTTAAAACCCGGAATTGTTCGATTAACGTTTTAGATTACTAAATAAATGCACTGCGATCTAACGCCGATAGTTTGCGATTGTCATCGCACGTTACATCATTCCCAACTGTAACTGCTCAAACGGCAGTGTATTTTTAGTATGCTTACGCGCCTTATTTCTGTGAGATATGAAACGTCTATTATTGGTGCGTGTGAGTGGTTAACTATTTTTTGTAAATCTTATTTTATTTTAGGTTAGGTTAATCTAGTCTATAATGGTAGTGTTTATCAATATCATCAGGTAATATTTCCATTTCATCATCACCAATGGAATTATCCTCATCGTTTATTACAGAACGTTTTTTTTTTTTTTTTTTTTTTTTTTATTATTATTATTATTATTATTATTATTATTATTATTATTATTATTATTATTATTATTATGAGGCGAGCAGAACCGCGCGGTTAGCCTAGTGGCTTTGCGCTTCGCAACCATATGCCTGGGGAAGGAGTGTCCCAGGTTCGATTCCCGTTGTTGACGTGAGAAATTTGAGGATCTTCCTCAGGCATAGCCAAGTTAGCCGGTCTTGGGCGCGGTCAGTAGGGTTTTTTCCGCCAGTTTATCTGGCGTTTTTCATCCCACAAACAGGCAAACCAGCCCCATGAACATACGCCTCTACAGTCAAAAATATATCCCCCCCAGCGGCAGACAAGGCGACGGGTCGGTTGGGAGTAGTACTAACAAGAAGTCGCATCTAAAAGTAACACGCGGACCCTGCATGGGAAGCGGGAATAACGCGTAGTAGAAGAAGAATTATGAGGTGAGCAGTATTCAGTATCTTCTAAGTTGAAAGTTGTTTAACTATCGACTTAAAAGATACTGAATACTGCTCACCTCATAATGAAAAAACAAAAAAATGTTCCATTATTTTATTGTGTTAAAATAGCAAATAATTATTTATTTATTAAAGATACAAGGCTGAATTATGACGAGTGTTACTGTTGAAAATATGAAAAGAATAATATTTTTTCAATTATTGTTACACAAGAAACAAATGCACTGCGATCTAACGCAGATATTCGTTTGCTGTCGTTGCACGTTACGTCATACGATACACTGCCACTCGGGCAGTGTATCTTATGCCTGCGCTCGTTATTTCTGCGAGATATGAAACGTTTATTATTGGTGCGTGTGAGTGGCAAACTATTTTTTGTAAATCTTATTTTATTTTGTTAAAATAACATATAATTATTTATTTATTATGGATACAAGACTGAATTATGACGAGTGTTACTGTTGAAAATATGAAAAGAATTATATTTTTTTTTCAATTATCGTTACACGAAACAAATGCACTGCGCTATTCATTTGCACTTATCATTGCTATTGATACGAAACTTTTATTATTGGTGTTTGTTCGTGGTGAGGATGAAATATTTTTAATAAAGCAATTTTTGATATGTAAATTTATTTATTAATAAATTCGTTACTGATTAGATTTTTTTTTTTTTTTAATGTGCAGCACCCCCCCCCCACTTAAAATTTTCACCGGCCGCCACTGGTTCTACTGCAACTGTCCCGATCAACATTGAAAAGTGGAAATGCCTAGAACTAACAGCAGCACGTTCGCCATCTGGTAAGCCACATAAAATCGTAGCGTGGGACTGCCGAGTGATGAGCGTGGGCTCGAAAAAATCGCGTCTTCGGTTGAAATACTTTGCTACCAATTTCCTAAGTGTTCCTGTCAAGTGACGTCAGCACCATCAATGTTCTATGGCAGCTGAAGAACATGGTCGTCCAAGGTTTCCATGGTCGCGTAGCCGCACACAAGCCTAACACCAAGCGTTTGGTAGTGGTGGAAAGCTCGTCGCCATTGGACTATGGAACACCAGAAATGTACTCTCTGGAGTGATGGATCATGCTTCATCGTCTGGAAGTCCGAAGGACTGGTCTGGGTTTGACAGATGCCAGGAAAATAATACCTGTCCGTATGGCCTGGAGCTAATTTTTCGATGGTTCGGACTTGGTCCCCTAATTCCAGTGATGGAGAATCTTAACTCTGCAGCAGCCCTATAATGGTATTCTAGATAATTCCGTGCTTCCAATTTAATTGCAACAGTTCGGTGAAGGTCCTTTCTTTATCAACAGTGCAATGTCCTCACCCCTCCACAAAGCGAGGTCAGTGTAAAGATGGTTTGACGAGATGGATATTGAACTTGACTGGTCTTGCACAGAGCACTGATCTTTTCTTAATCAAACACCTATGGGATTAATTGGAACGCCGACTGAGAGCCAGACCAAATCGTCCAAAATCAGTGACCGACTTCTCTTCGGGAAGGGAATTGTCCTAGCAACGTACAAAAATCTGATTTCTGGCAAGGCCTTCCCAGACGATTGAAGGCTGTTATAGCAGTAAACGTGGGTGGACCAACTCCAGATTAATACTTTTCACATTAGAGTGAGAGTTGAGCAGGCGTCCTAATATTTTCGATCAGCCAGCGTATGGTGTTTCTTCGACTCCTATATTTTAGCACATTGCAGTCTGATTTCCTATAGAATAGATCACGAATCTCATTTTAGCGGTTTAGGGACAAGTGATTTCAAGAAAGGAAATAACTGCGCCACAGTCACGAAGAACTTCCTCGCCATAACATTCAAAATGTCATGGCAAAGAAGTTCTCATGCGCGGAATAGTTGTACAAGTTTATGCCTGGAGACACAGCTTAGTGGATAAGACTATCGGAGCGAGTGGTTCTTTTCAATGATGATAACTTGCTATTCAGCTGTCGTGAATATAATCGTGTTGTTGCTGCAGAATACTGAAACATCCCGCTGAGCAAGTCATTCCATTCAAATTCACTTTTGGCGATGAAATAGTGCCAAAACTTCAAAGTAGATTGATTCCTACCGTGAGGTGTGACCGAAACTGCAGTAGCGCCATCTGGTGAATGTTCTACTTGCACCTAGCTACACCGCTTGGTGTAAGCAAAATAGTGAAGGGCACATCAGCCCACTTTTACATTCTAACGAGGGTGAGGTGTCCAGCCGGAAAAAAAAAAAAAAAAAAAAAAAAAAAAAAAAAACACGTAGTTTAAAGACACGCTGGCATCAGTTTTATTTGCTTCTGCTGTAATTCCAACCAAACTTTCACAATTTACCCCTTCAACAAATAAAAATAGGAAACACTAAAGATTCGTATATTAAAACCGGCTTTTAGAGGAAAACAAAACCCAATATTTGATTTGCGCCAAGTGTGGGTCGGAAACGGGAGTTTTGCTTACCACTGAAAGAAAGAATAGAATTGTTCCGAAGCGTCTAAACATGTCTAAATCCATAAAGCTACAGCTGAGAACCAGTTTACATCCAGTGAAGGTTTGGTACTCATTTGGCGAGCTATTCAATGTATGGTTATTTGCATGATAAAAAAAAAGTCCTCTTTATTAAACTGATTACAAAGCTATTGTTTTTCATCAAAACTAATTGCTATTGTTTGCATGCAGTGATGTGCAATTTCTACAGTGATTTTGTGATTCGCGAAGCGGGGAAAAAAAAAAAAATTGAGACGAGTGGGGAAACGTAGGTTTTAAGAACGCACTGAGGGGAGTCCATAAACCTCGAATTCGAGTGCTTTTAGGAAGGTGGCAGAGATCATATTAAACTGAAGAAAACGTATGGATTGAACCTTGATTTCTATTTTAGTTTATTTATGTTAAATATAATTTTTTTTTTTTTTTTTTTTTTTTTTTTTTTTTTAGGACCAATGTTGTAATCTGATTTTGCAAATTGTCACCCATGAAATACACTTGTGAAAAATCGAAAATTATTGTAAAAATAAAAAAAATAAAAAAATTATTAAGAGATGATTTTGACTGCCCTTGTAAGAGCAGTTAACTTTTTTTTGTCTTGAAAATAAAAATAAATCCTTTTCAAAAATTACAGATTTAGAAATTTTAAAGTACGTTATCAGTAGACTGCTGATCTTCACCTCTATCTTGAATAGAATCTCACCTCGTGCTAGATAGGAAGCCCTATTCCTTGACCTAACTCGGGAAGAAAACGGTTCCACACCAAATAACTCAGGCACAGAATAGGAAAGACCACACACACACACGTTAATGAAATTAATTTTTTTCAAGTATAACAAGGTGATGCCATCTTATCTATTAATATCGCTTAAATACAGCAAGTTCTGTTAACGGTCATTACAACGTTTTTTTGAAAAATCCTTCATTTTAAACGTATTTATTGTAATCAAGCCAGATCGAGCGTGTTCGGACAAATCTATTCAGAGTATCATCAATGCCAGCACATTCGGGATACTTGGCGGAGTTTCATTTCCTAGGTGTTTAGACCTGGTTAAAAATGAAATCACAATAGCAAGAAAATTCACCGAATAAGATATTCATCCCTGGATATCGCTAGCAAAATATGTTCAATTTCCCAATGTATACACAGTTGTGAATTTTCATCTTGGGACTCTGTTTTTCCCTTTCTCGGTAAGATGCAAGCATTGCAAACGACAATAGAAAAACATAAGATCAATAATGCAACCCTTACTCCTCTGGTTCTTCTTCTTCTCGAGTATTTGCAATGGAGCAGGTTCTTCTAGTAGCAGAAACTTTCCTTCGACTCTCTTGTTCTGAGCCTTCTCTTTCAAGGTTGTGTCTCCATTCAGCATTGTTTTCCTTACTCTTCTTTTTCCGTCTATTTGTCCTTCGATGGCATCTCTGATGATTCCATTCCCTCTCAGAATATGTCCGATACAGTTTCCCCTTTCTTCTTTTTATACTCCTTAACAGATTTCTTTCTTGTTATACTCTTTTTAAGACCTCTTCATTTATCTGTCCATTTGATTTTTTCCATCCTTCTCCAAATCCACATCTCAAAGCTTTCCAAAATCTTACTTTCTTCTTTCTTCAATGTCCAAGTTTCAGCTGCATAGAGGGCAACACTCCACACATAACATTTATTAGTCTTTTCTTTAGGTTTCTATCCATTTTACTTCTGAATAAATTCCATTTTCTATTAAAGGCATCTCTTCCCATCGCTATTCTTGCTTTTATGTCACTTTGACATCTTCCATCACTGCTAATAACACTTCCTAGATATTTAAATGTCTTTACTTGATTCAGTTTTTCCCCATTTATTCTGATATCCATATTTGCCACTTTCATCACCTTTGTTTTTCTGATGTTAATTTTCATTCCATAATTAATACAGGATTCCAGTAATCTGTTAAACAGATGCTGTAGTCCGGTTTCAGTGTTTTATACTAATGCCTTGTCATCTGCATATCTTATTGCAATTATCTGTCTACCTCCAATCTTTATTCCTTCTTCCAAATTCTCCAGTGCTTCTTTTAGCATTGCTTCGGAATACATGTTGAACAAAATTGGTGACAGAGAACAGCCTTGTCTTACTCCTCGTCCAATGATACCTGGTTCTGTTGTACCATATGTCTCTCACCATGGCAGTTAGTCCCATATATCGTGAGATAATTAGCCTTCTGTCTTTCCAATCTATACCAATCTTTTCCATTACTTCCACCATCTTATCCCATTTTACAAAGTCAAAAGCTTTTTCAAAATCTATATAACAGATATTAACTTCTTTATTCACTTCCAGACTTCTTTCACTTACTATTCTTAACAGTCCAATCGCATCTCTTGTTCCTCTACCCTTCCTGAAACCAAACTGATCTTCTGTAAGAAATTCTTTCACTTTAGATGCAATTCTTTGTGTTAAGATTCTCATAAGTATTTTTGGTGTATGGGAAATGAGGCTTATTGTTCTAAAATCCTTGCAGTTCAGGGCATTACTTTTCTTTGGTATAAATATTAAGGTCATAAAATCTTTCGGTAGTTCTCCTTTGTTATAAATTAAAATTTATTATTTTAGTTAGTTCTTCAATTCCTTTCTTCTAAAGTTGTTTCAAGAATTCTGCAGTTATTTCATCTATTATTTCTGCCTTTCCATATTTTACTTCTTTAATGGTCATTTCTACTTCTGTCTTCAAAATCTCCGGGCCTGGATCATCTTCATTTACCATCTTCTAATGGCAACTCATTTGGTCAATTTTCCTTGTCATATAGATCTTCAATGTATTCCTTCCATCTCATTAGGATTTTATCTTCTTCAGTAACGATTTCTCCATTCTTGTTTTCTATGCCTCTAATCTGAATTCCATTTCTCTTGTGATTCATGCTTCTTCATATAAAAGATCATACCTTCCCACTCTCTCATAATTTTCCATTTCCTCGCATTGTTTTTTAAGCCAATCTTCTCTACTTCTTTCTGCTTCCCTTCTCAGTCTGTCATTCAGGGTTCTATAGTGTATTTTCCCTTCTGGGGCGTCTTTATTTTTCCCTTTTCTTCTATTACAGAAATCATTTCATTAGTTATCCAAATTTTTTTTATTCTTTTAGCCCTTACATATCCAATTTCTTCTTCTGAAATCTTTATTTTCTCTTTAACTTGTTCCCATTTCTTTTCTGCATCTTCAGTTTTGACAAAACTTATTTCCTCTAATTCTTTCTCCAATCTATTTCCAAATTTCTTGGTATTTTTAATTCTCTAAGTTCCATTTTTCCTTTTCATAGCTTCTTTTATTTTCACATTTATTTCTATGAATAGTAGGTTGTGGTCAGAGTAAATATCTGCTCCAGGATACGTGCATGCATTTTTAAACTATTCTTTTATCTTGGCTTTACTATAATGTAATCAATTTTATACTTTTCCGTATCTCCTGGCTTTTTTTATAGTCTTCTCTTAGATTTTTTTAAACCAAGTATTCGCAATTATTAGTTTATTTTCTTTACAAAATTTTACTAACCTTTCCCTTCTCTCATTTCTATTACATAGTCCGTATCTTCCTACTACACTCCCATCCTCCTCTTCTCCCACAACTCCATTCCAGTCTCCCATTACAATCATAGTCTTTTCTTTATTCTTCCTTAACTAGTTCTTGTAATTGTTCGTACATTTCCTCTATACCATAGATAATGCTAGGCTGCTTCAGTCTGAAATGTTGAGCTGTTCCAAATTTTATGAATGCAGTTCGAGATTTGCATTCTACAAGAGGATTCAGCTTAAGTAGAAATCCCATCTATCTTTCGTAGCTTTGCTAAGCACTAACAGCAGGACTGAAAACTAAATTCAGTAGTACAGGCTGAGATCAACTTTCGTAAACTCCTTTGAAAGTATCAAGGTTTTTTTTTGGGGGGGGGGGCGGTGCATGTGGCCGCTTTATTGGAAACTCGAATTTTTAATATTTTTCAGAATAGAAAATAGGCATTTGTTTGCAAAAATAATTAATTTTTGTTTAAATTTATGGTTTCAACTTTTAGAATTATTTAAATAGGATAAAACAAAAATAAAGTTGGACGAATTCAAATAATTCTTCGGGCATTTCCTATTTCTGTTATAATTCAAGAAACTAACCGGCTTTCTTATACACTGTGTCCAAAAGTTAAGGATGAACTACATTTTTATTTGTATATGAAAAACGTTACATGACTACAGCAAATGTGAATATAAATTTATTTGCCAGCATACTAATAAATTATTTTACACAAAAATGTGTTACAAATTTCGTACAATTAAATTGCAATACGTTTTTGACAAAAGTTACAAATTTCCTAAGGATGTAGTTAAGTTAATGTGCAGTGCATACAGCGAATTATGCGGAGTGACATTTCAGTATGGAATATGTCAACCCCGAACTGCGATGCAGCTCTCAGAACGTGGTACCATGCTTAGCACCAAGTGATTCAGGAGTACTTGAGACAAATTGGCCCACTCCTCCTTCAGAGGAGACCTGGTTTGTTCTCTGAAGAAGAATTTCGAGCAGCAATACGTCTCCCTATTGGGTCCCAAACGTGTTCTATGGGGTTGAGATCTGGGGGAGCGTGTTAATCATTCGATTCGATTAATATCCTCGGTTTCCAGAAGTATCTACACTGCTCCTTTCGATGTGATGCGATATTATCGATAAAAATGAATTCTCCACCTACAGCACCACGGAAAAATTGAACGTGATGTTGAAAAACTTCGTTACAACATCGTTCACCTGTCAGTCCCTTTTTTTTTCCAGCACTTGTAGCTCGGTGCGTCTATTAAGCGTAATGCCTCCCCACATACCGTGACTCCAGCACTGCTGTATCAATTCCTTTCAAGAATGTTCTCGCGATGATAAGCAGTATCACTTTCACGCTAGATCAAGTGTCGTCTAGAATCGGAGGAAAGACTAAAACGACGCATCTGTAAAGAGTCCGTTAGTCCATTGGTGTCTTGCCCAATTGTTATGGATACAACACCACTGAAAACGTGCTCTGCGACGAGCTGAGCACGTTTTCAGTGATACAGGGACGCAGATTACAGACCTTCGGGCGTGTAAACTTACTTGTCGCAGACATCTTGCCACCGTTTATCGAGATATTTGCGTACCTGTGCTTGAATGGGGACAACTTGGAAGTTGACCTGCTGTGGTGCGTCGATTACGTTTGGCTGTTGTAACCAAAATTCTTTCTTCATACTCCATGGTAGAGCGAAGGCGGTCTTAGCGAACGTCTAGAATACATTCCATTGGTTTCAACCGCTACTCAGAGCCTGGATACAATGTTATGCGAGATTCCAAACTCTAGCAATATCAGTAATTCTGCTTCATTCTTCAAGCTTTACAATAATTTTTCCATGCATGAAATCATCTAGTGATGTCTTGGAGACATTACAAGACATTCCAGTTTGCAACTTTATTCCTTCACGAAAAGAACTTCCTCAAACACAATTCGCTTAGTCTAGCCTTTTGCATTTTATCCTGTTGAGTGCTACCACGTGACCCCTTTGCGCGCGATTCGAAAATCTGAATGTGTACCCGCTTTCTACTGGAAATCATCACAAGCTGACTACTCTGAATTTGCGGGTGTGATCTTTAGAATTTCGTCCTGAGTTTTGAACACTAATGTATTATGCATATCTAATTACAAATGATATGACAGCTGAGTTGTAGAATTAGCTTTTATAAACCAGCAATCCAAATTATATTTTCCAGTTTAGAGCCATTTACAAATCCCTCCATGGATTGGAAGTCATATACAAATGACTTAGCATGGAGAGCGACGCGGAGTTCAAGGGCCTGACGCGTCTCTTATTGATACAGAAAGTTATTCTGACATCAAAATTGGATGCAAACTTCCACTGAACGATTCTGAAAGGAAAGCCAGGACTGCATAACATTGGTTTCTGATTTATGCTTCATTAGGATAATGGCACAGAATATAAAATACAAGTAATGTATACTTTAAAAGTTTCATTCATTCACTGGCGAGTCGGCGGATTTCATCTCGCGTACATGAGTATACACTATCTACTAATAATTGTCCAGACACTTTTGCAATTTACAATTGATACCAGCAGGCGAATCCTAATATCGGGTATGTCCACCTTTGGCTTTGATCAACTCCTGCACCCTTTGAGAAAGTCTCTCCATCAATGCGAGGCAGACATCAGGTGGAATTTGTCTCTGTTCCTCAATGAAAGTAGAACCGAGTTCAGGGACAGATTGAGGACGTGCTGCTCTGAACCTCAATCGCCGCTCCAATTCGTCCCACAGGTGTTCGATGTGGGAAAAGTATAATTAACATACTTTTTTACATTACACATTAATATAATTAATATTATATTAACGAAGCGCACAGCACTGCGCAGGCCAGGGGAGTCGTTTAACACCCATCTCTTCATACCGTTCCATAACAGCTGCAGCTTTGTGGTCTTGATAGTAACACGGGTCCATTGCATAAAAACCGCACATGTAGGCAGCGCCTCGTTATCCAGAATATCAAGGTACTGAGCTATATTCATCGAACTACGGACAACGACCAGTGGTCCCACTCCAAATCAGCTGATTGCTGCCCACACGATTAAATCCATCACCAAAATTTACTGTGGGCACAATACACTGTGGTAGCAAGTGTTCACCAGGATGCCTCCACACCCTGCCATTAGAGAAGAAACGTGTGAACCTTGATTCATCGCTCCCGCGTACCGTTTTTCCACTGGTCAATTGTCCAGTTCACATGCTCTTTGCACCAGGCCAGACGATCCACCTTGTTCTTTGTTGTGATGTCCGGCTTGTGTGTCGCTGCTCTTCCGTGGAAGCCCAGTAAATGGAGTTCTTTTCGTACAATATTAGTGCTCACCATGGTGTTACTAGCGCTCATCACCGATGGTCTGTGCCGATTTTTTGCATGCCATCCGTTTTAACAACCTCCTGTCAGTCATTTTCGGCGGTCGCCCTAGATGTTTTCCTGCACTAGCGATGCCAGAACGTCTCCGTTTGTCGATTTTGGAAGCCCCAGTTGAGCGGCAATGGCACGTATGGACATGCCACTAATGTGACAGCCTACGATGACACCTCTCTCGAAGTCACTGAGTTCACGTCGTGTTGTCAATATCACCCGTATTCAACTGCTACGCTGAAACTGCTTCCTACTATCTGTACACAGGTTTTTATGTTATTAGCAAACTTGGAATGTTCCATAACTTCAATTATTATTGGTAGATAGTGTATACATCTTGTGTGGGGGGAAGAATACGTTTTTACTAAGTTGCATTCTGCCAGGTGACGATCGTGAAATTACAGCGATGCCACGTTATCAGGAACGCGAAAAGAGCGTCGATGAATAAGGAGACGCATTCGTTTACAAAGTCTGGTAATAGCAACATGCTAGAGAATGCTATTGGCAGACGTGGGGTTTGGAACTGTGAAAGATGGCAACACGAGTGTAATCTTATTATAGTCTGTTGTAGCAAGATGCAGCCTTCGAACGTTTTGGTTTCAGGCACGGCAACATCCGCAAACAACTGAGACTTAGCTTGGTTTTGACCAACAAAGAGAAACGAGAATCTCCCACACCTGACTCGAACCACTTTGAAATATCTCAAGCCATGAAGCCTCGGGAGTTGACTATAAAAGCTTGGAGCGCGGGAATTATGGAAAAATAATTAGTCATCTCAATGCCTCAAGAGGCTTAGTTTCTGTGTTTTGTATCTTATTCTTCATGAAATTTTCATGAACTCGTAATGCGAAGTAGCTAATGGCATTGCAAAGATCGCAAGTCCCTATGTTTATTTAATAATGCTATCATTAACTTAATGGACGCAAGTCATTTGTTTTAACTTCGGTTTATTAGCACAATCGTTTTGTATGCATTTTTTGTGTTTGTTTGTTTTAAAATAAAAGTCAGGTATTCAGTTTCAAAACTAATTGTACTGAAAACTTTTTGTAAAATTCTTCAATATTTCTTATTTTAGTTACAGTAATGATATTAAAAAAAACATAGCTACTGTAAATAACTGCATTCCATATTTACAATTTATTTATTTATTTTTTGAACTTTTAGTACGCTAACCATAAGTGGCATCATGCAAAAAATGTTTGCCCATTACAACATAGGCAAACTTTGTTTTCAAAAAATCCTTTTGTGAGAAACTTTAAGAAATTATTTATTTACTATCGTACATCGTTTTTGTACACTTCAGATTAAAACAAAAACAAATAAAAGAAGTATACACAGAGATTTCCGACTTTATTATTATTCAAATTAAACTAGATGTTGAAAATCGTAGCGAGATGTCGCTCGCGTGGCAATTATGCTGGGTAACTTCTCTCATAGTCTAATCCATTGATACCACTACGTAACTCTTTGATATATGCTGCCCATCGTTGATTTAAGATAAGATCTTGGCTTTTATTACATTAAGACATGATATCATTTTGCTCGTTTGTTTGAAAGGAATACTTTTAAATTTGTATTTATCCTCAGGCTATTTCGAGAATCAAAGATCGGTATCAATCCATTCTCTGATGAAAGCTGATCGGCTTTGACTAAATATGGAAATATCTACGAACATTCCTAAGATGAGATTTGTAATAGCACTATGACGTCTTTTATAGTTACAGCAACTAAATTTGCAGTCAATTTTGGCTTATATACCCAGAGACTTTTTATCCTTTGTAATCTAAATTATTATTTAATAGCCTACTTTCGTTTGTAAAAAAAAGGGAAGTGCCCCCCCCCTTTTTTTTTTCTTTTACAATGTCATTGGCTCTTTACTCCAATTCTAGGGCATTACTGAAGTGTCATAGAACTAATATATGAAGAATAAAATAGGAGAAATTTTGGACATGCCTTTTTGGATGTTGTTTTCTGCCTCCTTATGCCGGCGATTGCCTTCATCTGCTGTTAAGCTGTTAAAGGAAGAGGTTTTGGGAGGAGAAGTGGCAGTAAAGTGATGTGGGGGGAATTATTTGAAAAAAATCCGGGTATTTTTATATATGTATAATATTATTATTAAGGGTGGGTAGAGAGCGTTCGGGAGGGTGTGAGAGAAGGATCTGAAGATAGAAATTATTTTTTTGGGGGAAAGAGGATGGACTCCCACCCCTGACGTTTTCCCTTAAATCCCTCTTCTTCCCCCCAAAAATAATTTTTTATCTTCAGATCCTTCTCTCACCCCCTCCCAAACGTTCTCTACCCACCCTTAATAATAATATTATACATATATAAAAAAAACCCGGATTTTTTTCAAGTAATTCCCTCCACATTACTCCCCCCACAAAAAAAAGCATATGAAGGCACATCTCCGGGATAAGGAGATAGAAAACAACATCCAAAAAGGTATGTCCAAAATTTCTCCTATTTTATTCTTCATATATTAGTTTTATAACACTTCAGCATTGCCCTAGAATTTGAGTAAAGAGCCAATGACATTGTAAAAATAGAGGCACTCCTAAACGAAAGTAGGCTATACTGGCTATTAAATAATAGTTTATTTTTAGAAGAATAACATGGGAATTTTACCAGAAATAATACCTTGGTAATATAATTATTTATCGTTTCGGGTTTTATTACAACCAGTATTGCGAGGCTCAAGTCGATAAATTTTTAATAAACATTTCGAATATTAAATTAATTAAAACTCATCCAACCTGAGCGCAATTGTGACATGTGGGAGGAAAAATAAAAAGTCTAAACCATGGGCGTCCGCAGAGGAGGGGACAAACGGGATTCTTCCCCCCCGGATCTACTTGTGAAAAAGAAACTAAAAAATTAAATAAAGTTTATTGATGTAATTATTTGTCTCCAAGCCTTGCTTCCCCCCCCCCGCAGGGAAAATTTTGTTTTGCCACTTCTCCGGAAAATTTTCTGCGGACGCCCATGGAGTAAACTGTTCTTAACTTCCTAGGAACAGTTTACTGTTCCTAGAAAAGTTAGGAAAAGTCAGAAAAGCTAATTTACTGTTTCTAGGAAAACAATAAAATATTTTCTATACGCAAATAATTTTTTGAAATGTGAATCTCATCCATAAAAGTTGTTAGCACACAGTATCACGAGAAACAAATATTAGATAATCCTGAAATACTAGAGGGAAAAAAAGGAGCTTTTTTTTTTTTTTTTTTTTTTCAATGCACTTCAGACACTCGATAAAGCAGGATGGTCGTCTCATCTCACAAGCGATGATATTTATATGATGATATCAATGTTTATAAGAATAGGTAATTATATCATTAGCACACTAATTACATTTACCTAGCAGTGCTATTACAGTTAATACAGTAACATCATCAGAACGCTACGCTACTATATTACTGTAATCGTTAACCTAATTATGCATTTCACTGTATTACTAGAGTTCAATAGGCTGCAATCTTTTCATGTTACAGATTCTATGAATCACAGATACTATTTATCCTTCCGTCCTATTTTTATTTTACATTCCTTCCTCTTTGCATTTCTTTTTACTGTCCACCGACCCAGTTATTTGAAATGAAAGGCGTCTCAGCTATAGTTTGTTGGTATTTATACGGAAAAGAGGGCATGCGTGTTTATGCAAACAGGGAGAAGCCATTTTGTTTCTTGTTTGGCTACATCGAGACCAATGTCTTGTGAAGGTGACGTATATCCTGAGCTAAAAAGAAAGTTTTTCTTGTGGCTGGCGCCGTAAAAACTACGATATGAATTATGCAATAGCGGCTCATAGTCTCTAGGATGTGTGTGTGTGTGTGTGTGTGTGTGTGCAGCAAAGGAAGAAAATTAAAATACTTCTAATACACTTAACATGACCGTAGTGGTAGATCGCTTCTTATTTGCTATGCCTTCACAAATGCCTATAATTCAAAAACGGGGAAGCTCCACGCTTTCTCGACCAACAGGAAATCTTTTCCCCTTACTATTGATTTTTGCGTCTGGCCAGATGGGGAGACGTGCAGCTGCACATGTAGGGGGATGCTGCTGCTGTCGCCAGTCTATAGATTTTCGCTTACTGGACTACTCACAACATGACGATTACCAAAATCTTCGGTTCCGGCTGGCTTCCGAAACTAAACCACAAAAAACTTACCGTCCATTTAGCAAAGGCACTTCCTTTAAGCGAAGAAAAGCTGGCGTAGAAACAATGCGAGGAAAGAAGCTAAATAAGTGACATTAAGAGGCAAGCAGGGAGGAACGAGAAAGAACAGTCTGCTTGCAGTAAATAGAAGGAAAACATCGTGTATCAACAGAGCAGAAAGCTAAAAAAATCTCTCTTCTTTAGGTGTTATCTTCTTACGTCATACCTCTTTAAGACTGGTGATAACATCAGTTTGTTTCCTTTTCGGTTTGGGCCTGAAATACTCATTTTTTTTCCATTCTATATTTGTGATCTCCAATCTTTGTTTCAACCTTTATAATCCACGTGGTGGAATGTGTTTGAACGGAGTCTTTGCATTCTATTTTCACTCCAAGTTGGATGGTGGCGAGTGATGTCTCTTCTGCGTCATGCATTTATCCAACTGGCATCCGATTCAACTGTGTATTCTAAATAGATAAGTGGTTTCTACTCTATGGGGTCATCTAAGAACACTTCTGACGCTGCAAAACCACTCAAAGTAGCGGATGAATACCCTCTATTTTATCCTGCTCTAATTTGAAGCTGTCGGGTTCATTTTTTATATTCTACGACTGCTTATTATGTTTGTTCGCATGTCAGTGAATATCGCTCTTTCATCGATGACCATCTGCTTTTTTAAAAAAGATGGTGGAACAGATTTTTATCTTACAATTTAACAATGAAAAACGGTTTTAATCTTCATAATAAACTGTCCGAAACAGGTGACCACGTAAGGTGCAGATTAGCGAAGGTGCGGTTAGAAAAAAAAAAGAAGAATGCGATGTACGTTGAGAAAAAAACGTTAGAAACAACTCGAAAAACAACGTGAGATTCTGAGGTCATCAGATGAACTGAATCTAGAAATAAAAGGGACCGCAGTGCACGAGGGACAAAACAAATAGGGTACGACCTCAGAAGTAATTTTATCAAACAAAGGGAGAGGGGATACTTGTTTCTTTAGCCAGTTTGAATAAAATGTTTGGTTTTAAAAAAGCTTTTCCCCCCTATATAATGTTAATTATACTTTGCCGTCAGTTTTATTATCAACAGGCTATCATGAAGGTAAGCCCATTTCATTTAGTTCACCGTTATCTTTTAATCTACCGTACTGATTTCTCCGGTCAGAGAACAGCCGCAATTTACACACACAATACCCTCGCCTCGTAGCGGTAGTTGCTTTCTCGTGATATAACCAACCAACCGAGTAATTTCTCCTGAAGATAAGTTGGCGTTTATCGAAAGGCTTTTGTACACGCATTATTGTACAAAATGACAGTTGGGGTTGCCAATTCAGCGACTTTACCATTAGATATAAACATCGAAAAATTAAGTTTAATCTTGTTTGTTAAAACGTTGTTTGGTTTATGCCAACTAATGGCGACTTTCTTTTTTGTTTTCTTTGGTGTATTGAAAGATGAAAGAGAGCAAGTCCATCCCAAAAACTTACTGAAGAGATCGAGTTTCAGCTAATTGCTACAAATCACCAATCGAATACGAAACTAAATTTAGTGCCGTAAAAACACCGAAGTTCGAAAAAGGAGCCGTTTGTGTTTTTTTTGCCCTCTTGGCCTCCTGAATTATCAGACTGCTGGCAGTGAGGAGGGACCGCGTCGAACAACGAAAGAAATCGGTCAGATTCGTTTGAATCAATCATTTGAGGGGAGTGGAATTACACCCTAGTTTGCAAGGGGTGGAAAAGATGCCCTCACACTTACGCTATCGTTTGTTTATCATTGATATTAGAAAGGAACCTGCATGCAGGCCAAAGGCCCATCGTCGTGCCCTAATCATTATTCACACATCGCTCTTCTAAAAGTCATTCGTCGATAAACCACTCACCACCGTCTCTGGCTACCCATTTCATTCATCTTCCCAAACAAGGGGGGACGGGGGCTAGGCTTAACGCCTTGCTAAACCTTAGTTAAGCAAGAGCATAAGGGTTAGATAATCTTACACAACTGTCAAGATGATCAGTTGTTCGCTTTCCCTTCTTGTCTTGTATTGAAAAATTTTCTGCATTATCCTATAAAACTCCCATTTGTAACTTAGGTTTCCATTGTATTTTCTCTTTTCCAGCCGCGAGCACTATACACATACAATCTCCTCCTCCACCACTTCCTCATCCCGAATAAATTCAAACTAAAGCTATGCGCAATGATCCAGATAGGATCGTTTTACCCTCTTATAAAGAGGTAAAAGAATTTCTTTACTGTGTTCTTCAGCATCCAATCGATCCTTTGAGGCATTTTGTCGATTTTTGCAATAACGCAGGGGCTATCCTTGAACTTCAACTGCCTCTACACCATCACCCATCAAATCTCTAGCCTCGTCAGTTTCTTTCAATCCGGTTCCATCAGTGTAATACAAACTTATCTTCAATTTAAAGTGCCTTTATCTTACAATTTGATACATTCAACTGGCAAGCTTCACCCTTTGTCGGAACTGTCAGTCTATGTCAGGCACTGTGTTCCTCCCTGTTTTACATCATCAGAAAACAACTGGATATTTCCCCTCGAAATATTAATGTGCGAATTAAAAAAACAGCGGTCCAAGAGCCCTGTGACAAACCATTATTTCACTCTGTCCCCATCTCTCCCTACCTGATTTGACTCTTACATATATATCAAACTTTGATGTTTGTTTGTCTGTTGGCCATCCACTTATCCTCGTCTCTATTTTCGCTTGCTCCGATTTATTTAACAGAGTTCCAGGTGGTATTTTTTAATGTCGTTGCAAAGTCCAACATCGCGTAGCCATTCCTTTATCAAATTCAATCGTCACTTTATTATTAAAAAAAAAGTGAGTAAATTACTAAAGCCAGACCACCCCCTTCACAAAACGGCGCTGCCCTTCCATATAGTATCATATTCTCGTCGACCAATTCCCGATTTGTCTTATTTTAATAATAACTCCTGGGAGTCTGTAATTTGCTACTACCTCTGTGCAGGAGCCTCCTTTATTACAAAACAGACGATTTTGTCTTATTTTCATTTCTTTGTGAATCAAAGTTTCGGATGTGAAACCCACCACCGTCCGAGACTGGTCAACTCATTTTCATTTGAAAAGTTTACGAAGGTCCATTTTCAAATGAGCGTCATCCTCACTAGAGACGCCTTAAAATACGAGAACGAGACCGAAAATATAAATATATATTTAATAAAAAGAGTATATTTTGCATAGTATTTGTCTTTATATCTGTAGAGCAATCACCACTCCTCCCTCTTCTTCCAGACACACAAACTCATCTAATTAAATACGTGATGATTTCTATTAGGTCGAAACAAATCAAAAACATAGTGTACGCAAAACTGGCCATTGCATATAAACAGCTCAATGAAATCGATCTTTAGCCACATCATGAACACACTTTCAGAGGTGTCCGAGGCAGGGCTGTCATCTTGCTACTGTTCGAATGGATGTGTAGTGTAAATACTTAACGTGTTTAAAAAAAAAGGGGCCGAAATAGTATTATGATTCTCAAAGAAAATACTATTGAAATTCCCATATTCATACTCTGCCACTATGGGAAAGAAATATGAATGTATTCGGAAGGAGCTACTTTTGCCACAACTTATTGCATATCCTGACATCTGGTGGTCAAGATGGCTCGAACTCTGTATAATTAGGAACGTAGAACATAATAAGATAGATTACTTCACAGAAGCCTAAAATCTAGTGAGTCGTATGCTTACTCTACTGCATAACTACAGTTTAATGTGAGGTAAGAAAATTTCTAAATCTCCCGATAAATGTACAAGTCTAAATCATGACAGGGCAAGTCTTAATACTATTTTAGTAACTATACTATTACCATGAAAGACAGAATGGTATTATTTGCTTCACTAGTTAATTACAAGCACGCAGAAGAGATTGACGCTCGTCGAAATACAAGTAAAGGTTTTTAGATGCTAGTGAACTGGACAAATCCTTAAGCAGTCGCTTTAGATGCGTTGATTAGCAACGTCATCCATTCACGAACAGACCAGCGTAGCCTGTAAAAGTAATTTCAGCACTTTGGAATGCATTCAAAGTGCTGGAACGCAATAATCCCCTCTTATCATTCATCACACGTGTGAATGTAACCATAGGTATTCCAACGCAGCTTATCCTAATTGTTTAATGATCTATTTACAGCCTTTCAGCTACAATGCTAGCTATAATACACACGACAATATTCCTTGTAATTTACAGAGTGGAATGGAATTCTCTGGTTAGGTGAACATAATAAGCCAGTCTATTGTAATGCATTCCGATGTTCACACTCAGGCGAAACACCGCTGAACATTACGGTCGCCTGAATGTTGATATTCTGCTACAACAGAGTCTCAGCAACGAACTAAAACATTGGCGACTGTTACATAATCCGAGTATGTAAATGTCCAAATAAAAGAGGGTTCTGCTGTTTCTGACATATTAATTGTCGCGATTGTCGGCACACATTAGCGAAGCTATAAAAGGCTTCTTGGGGAGTAGGAGGTGCTCGTTTAGCCACGGCAAATAACCATCGTGGGGAGAATTACGCTTAATACCGTTAATTGTGACGAAGCATTTTCATAGACGGCATTTCTCCTTCCACGAAACGTAGGTCTTCTTTTAATCTTAAATGAGAGCCAGAAAAGGAGTCATTTTCTGGGTTTGCAAGTTCACTTAAAAGGGGATTACATTTAGGGATAATCATCAATAGGGGCGTGTTCTTTGTGCATAGTTAGAGTAAGATATAAACAGAACTGTAAGAAGGAAAATGTGACCATCTTTTGTCTTTTAGTAAAAGACTATCACGACTTGGAATTCGGTGACGAATTCCAAGTGGTGATAGTTACGTTAGGATTTAGCTGCGATTTGTATTTAAAAGAAATTATTATGTGTAGACTGCGGCATTAAATTAATTTTTTTAATGTCCTATTTTATATTTTTAAATCAATTTAGAAGTCCCTTTTGTAAATAGCACATGTATTGTGCAATGTCCGCATTGAGTCCTAAGACTCCACGCACGGAGGTGTCTTGTAATAATAAGTAGCAACACGTTTCCCCAAAGAGGGTACTGCTTAAAATGTTAGTAATGACACACGTTAAAAAAGTAATTCGCTTTATTTTGCTGCGCCCTTTACTGTCTACACGTGACACTGTCGTGTTCTCTATAAAAAATAAATAAAATGTGTTTCATGATTTTCACCAAATTTTACCAGCACATTTTGTGTGACAACATTCTCTGAAATCTGCGACACTCGTAAAACTAAATGCATTGAATATCAAACAGTTCGTTCCAAAGAATACTGCTGTGGTCTCCGAAATGATTTACAATTTTATGTGTGTGTTTAGTAAAGCGATATTTTGGAACATTTTTTTTATATGAGATACAATACGCACACACTGTAAGAAATCATCCAGTAGTCACAACTCCAGAATTTTAACTGCATTTTCTTATTCTCGCAATAAAGTTGAAAAAATACTTCAATTCTGATTTGAAAGATATTTATTAGGGTACTGCGATGAAATATACCGAATTTTCAAGGACAAAGTGTTGTCTCTCAAAAAAAAAAAAAGTTCAGCGATTCTGTTACACTATCATAACTACTTCTGTTTCCATTAAAATATTAAAAGGAACCTCCCCCTATCAATAACCCACTTTTATCTGAAAATATACCCTTTAATTTAGCGACAACCACTACAATGCTTCTTAGAGAACTTTCTTACATATATGCAATGAAAAGATTCGGAGAAACGTTTTTTGTATTTTTTAAATTTCATCTGATTTGGACCGAGACATTCCGAGCACGCTTTCATCCGACCATCCTTTTTAAGAAGTGCAGTACAGTACATGGCTAGTTTCCTTTCACCTTCCCTTTAAGTTGATGTCCTCGCCTTCCATCTTCTCACTTGAGAAGAGATCCCCCCACACACACTAGCGCTGTTTTCTTGCTTTTTAATTTTTTTAAAAAAATTTTCTTTTTTACATCATCTGGAAACCCTGCTCTACAGACCAAAATTAATACTACGTTATTTAATTTAGAAAAATCGTAAACATTTACCACCAAATGGGCCATCGACATAACTACTAGATGAATGCGGTGTTGAAACAATACTTGGGTGGAAATAAAAGATGGATAGATAGATAAAGTTATTATTATTTACATACAAGTAGGCCCATCGTTTAATGAGGGAAAATAAAAAAAAATCCCAAAAGCGCAAGAATGTTATTCGGTATTTATTCTATCCCGAACAGTATAACTGAGTTGACAATTTTTTTTAAAAAAATTTCCCACTAAATGTATCCAATTAAGTAATAACTACAGTATCTATCTGCCTATCCATCTCTTTGAAATCTCCAACTTCTATTGGAGTCAGACAGCGTGTTGGTAATCCTTCGTATTGTAGTAAATGCTACGATTGGAGTTGATTAGACACTCAGTTTGATGAGTCATTGGTTTATCCTCTTTAAATCTCATCTGGTTTCGCAGCAGTTAGCCAGCGTTCTATGGTAAAAAGACATGTTTATGATGGTTTGGACACTCCAGAGAAAGTCCTCTCAAAGATTACCAAGCATAGTCTTGAATGGATGATTCATTGGAGGGAGAAGATCAAGAGGCACACCAAAAAAAAAGGGTCCGTTACGTGTCCTCCTCCCCATGGGAAAAAATATGAAGGAAATTTCTCACATGAAGTCTGTCCACAGTACGTGGATTTCAAAACGATACTGTCTTTCAGTATCGTATTTTGTGTCTTCAGATATAAAAATACCTGTTAAGTAGATTTTACTATGCACTCAGTTGCGGCCAACGAAAGAAACTGTGGTAAATTTTTCAGTTATATCTACACAAGCTGATCAAAATTATTGGGACACACCTTCGTAGTAATGAATACAAAGTAGGTCTTTCAATATTCATAGGCAAACGTTGAGAAAATAAATTGGGGAGTATCGAAGAACTCTAGGATGCTGCCTTTGCAAAACAACTCTGTTCCAGAAATGTCGGCCTTGCTGCGGTTGCCCGATCAATTGTAAGTGATGTCATTGTAAAGTGAAAACGCCTGACGAACAGCAGCACATTCGTGATCTGGTAGATCACACAGCGAGACTCCCGAGTACTGAAGTGTGGTGTGAAAAGAATCGCTTGTCCTCGGTTGAAATACTCGCTACCGAGTTCCGAAATGCCAACATTTTCATGAAGTGGTATAAAGATTGCTGCTATTGAACTCTAGACATTGGAAACGAGTCCGAATCTGGTAGATAGGACAGTAGACAGGACAACATTAACTGTCAGAATGTGTTGTGCCATCTGTGAAGTTTTGTGGTGGAACCATCGTGGATGGTCTGATGAGACAGGCGTTGAACTTGACCTGTGAGTCTTTCAGTTGATAGAAAGAGCGCTTTTTTTTGTACAGATATCTCTATAATATTTACCATCGACATTCTAAAACAGTATTATTCGAATTCTAATTAATGTAAACTTATATAATTCCTCTATAATCTTAAGAAAAAATTAAATTACATAAAAATGCAATGAAAATTAAGGACTATACTATGCTTTTATAAAATATGTATAAAAGATTTCATAATTACTTTTGACACCTTTATAAAATTTATTATAATTTATATTAAAGAAACTTCAGATTACGTTAAATACAGTATCGAAGGCGGTTTGGGAAGATCGACCGTGAGATGCGGTGATGAATACCCTTGGATGGCAATGCTGTAGCCAATGACGTTCTAACTGAGGCTCGGCTATTGCTGTTACCCTCTTGCCATGATCAGAGCTTTAATAGCTCAATAACACCTTATCCCTACACTGTCCTCTACAGATAACGGGGAAGATGAAAAGCATTCTTGCTTCGTCCCTTTAAACCAGTCCTTATAAGATAAATAAAGTATACTTCTCACCAGACGTAAAGCAGAACCGAATACGAGCATACAAATGTTTGGTAAAATCATCCCTTGGCGCAATTCACCCAAATATCTGGGAGTTCATCTTGATGGACGTCTAAACTTCAAGTCATATATGGATAGTGTCGCCACTAAGGCAAGTCAGACCATAGTACAGCTATATCCACTTTTGAATAGGAACAACTTCCTAAGCATAAGCAACAAAATTCTCATTTACAAATCGGTAATCAGACCGCAACTAACGTACGCCTCTCCAATCTGGGGTCACACGACTAAAAGCGACATCAACAGACTTCAGATAATACAGAATGCCTAAGAATGGCATTAATGCCCCATGGTTCATCAGAAACATCGAGTTACATCAAGAAGCTAATCTTCCAGATATTAAGACCTACATGGCAAGCATTGCAGAGAAATTCTTCACAATCACGGATAATCACCCAATGCAGCTAGTTAAAGAGTCAAGGACTCAGTCCATCAACCAATTAAATTCAAAGTTCAAACAAAGTAGATCCGCTTTGGGTGCGATACCGAGATGTTAATGGAAGTCAATTTAAGTGGGATAAATTTGTAAGCACTAAAAAAAAAAAATTAAAATTAAATTTCAGTTACTCATCAAGATACGAAAGAGATAACCGCTTGAATTACAATTTTTAATGATATATTATTACTATATTTTCATTAGTTTGTTTCGCACTGCCATGGCATACTCTTCTTCCCTTGCAGTCGCAGATGATAATTTTTATTTTAAATGTGTTTAAAGTCACATCTGTTTAAAAATGCAACATCATAATTCACTTCAGTTGCTTTCTGAGGATGTGCCTGAAGTAGAGATGAAATATATACGAACTATAAAGCATATAAATTTCGCTTCCATGTGCGAACAGTTTACTTATATTTATTTACGTTTTTTAGCTTTCATCTGTACTTGACTTAACAGCTTGTCTGGATCATAAACAGATGCAGCATTTTGAAAATAGGAAAATAAAATATTTTAAAACAAAATATTAAAATACGAACAACGTATGAAGCACTGGAGATGGCATACGAAAAAAATAATTTTTGCATTTTTTATTGATTAAAATATTATAAATTTATGAAAGTTATCTTTGGAATCATATGAGAATAAAAAGAAGTGGCGTGAATTTCTTCGACTTTCTTGGATCCACTCTTGAATGGTGTACTTACTCTGTCTTTATTCTTTTTTGGGAAGGACTGTAGAGTTATTTCCGATAACATGTATTACAAATTTCATTACGGACATTCTCCGTATTTAATACATAAATAAATGACTGTTATACGGAGGTAGCCATGTTTTCCTGTCTAAAACTCTGCAGGTATTTTCGCGGAAGGAGAATACAGGTAAGTCGCTTCGGCTATAATTTCTACTTTCTCTCTTTAGATGCTCATAAAATATAAGCCTTTAACTCTAAAATAATTCAATTTCTGCTTATTCTCGGCCCTTTTTACTAATATTTTCCACACCATCTGCTGTTGGAATGAAGCAGGTAATAAGGCTATGAGACAATTGTATTATGCCTGTAGATTTGCGCAGATTTTTTTTCCCTGGCCGGTTTGCCTGTTTTGTGGGAGAAAAATCCTTCCACCTTAAAAACAAAAACCTTCGGGATTCGAGCTCAGGCCTTTTCAACCCTAAGGGCACTGTCATCGCCAAGATATCAAGCTCTGACTTAAACACAGGTCACATCTATTGTACTGGAGTTTTGAGATTTTCCCTCCAGTTGGACGGACTCGGGTTCGAATCTTGTCTAGAAGGGCTCCTCGACTGAAAGCGAGTTAGCTGGTCTCCCACAAAAGAGTTATTTCATCCTAAAGACTTAAAGTCTGTCGACTCGCAAAACAAATAAATTACTTTATAATCTTATTTGCGAGTGTAGGAGAACAAGCACAAAATTCTGCTTAAGATGCGGAAAAGTTATAATCTGCACCACCTCCCCTAGTACGTGTTGGAGATGCAAACACGTCTTCGTGTACTCCACAATCCTGATCGTAACAGTCACTCATTTTTCTCTACCTTTGAGCGAAGCGAGTTTGTGTGTTAATACGTTGTCGCCCTCCTGTTTGACGTGCATGCAGGCTCTCTAAACCAGATCCAACTGAACAGGATGGTTAAATCGTTCTTCTCGTGGTTTCTAGAGACAAGGCAAATTTTGTAGAGACAATCGTATAGACGAGATTAGGGACGAAGGCCCTTTTTTGTATGTTACGTAACGAAAAACTGTATTTGAAAGAAGAAAGCTTCCATTGCGGTTTCCTTAACGCCCTTCGTTTGGAAGGAATTGGATTCGAAACCTGTCTGGGACGAGAAGCACTATTATCGCGGTTTTAAATGGAACGGAGTTAGCTGGTCTCATGCGGAGGATCTTCCACCCTGGAAACTCGAATTATTGTTAACAAGATTGTAAATCGAGGAGTTGGTCAACATAATAAGCGTTGGGTGGGATTGCTTTGAATGACGGCTGAAGCAGCTAAGGCTACAAGAGCCACGTATTGTCTCTTCATTCCATGCTTAGCCTTATGAAACTAGCTAACTCACCTTTAGTCGAAAATCCCTCCTATTTTGAGAAGGTTACAAAGGACATAAACAACAACCCCAACAGTCACGTGTTATTACATTCAGACAAAGACGACATTTAACCCTTCTTCGTGCAGTTTCCATTTTCGGTTGCTTCTTCATTGGACGGAACGTGCTTCAATCCGCGATGCGTGCGGTATTCTCACGAGTCCAATCCTACACCGATTTACAACAAGTTCTTTTAAACGTCCTTGCGTAATCGTCCGATTTCGTTTCTTTAAGCTGTCACGTTCGCGATGTTTTTGCATTGTACAGTTTCATGTTCGGGAAGCAGCACCTCAAAGATTTCTTTAAACTACAACACTTAAAGTCTCTTCAGGTTACTCAAACGATAACATTTAAGATCTCTCAAAGAACAGCTATTGGGAAAGTACGTGAATACCCCTAACTAGCACTTCCCTTTAACTTCCACGTTTTTGAAGACAATTTTTTTTTTTTTTCAATTCGTAACTTTCACTGGTTTTATTATGAAGAGCGCACAGCAACACTTCAAGATGTGTCGCGTGCACGATGGGAATTCTCTTAAAAAAACTTTTGCGATGAGCCATAAAAAGCCAGAAAAATCGCCACTTATGTCAATAGGATTAGCCATCCTGTCGTAACATTAATTAGGAGTTATATATAAGAGAGAAATAAAGGATTATTTTGCACACACCCAAGAATAGATTGATTATCTATCTATCTATCTAGGAATAAGACTGAATACTTTGTTTCAAAATTATGGTTACGAAACTAACATGATAGCCCGTGTGTCTCAAGGCCTATAAATATCGGGGATTATTGTTAATTATTTTCCAGTATCGAATTATATTCAATTTAATTAGTATTTAATTATATAAGTCCGAATCGAGTATACTTAAGATTCGAATGTATCCTATTGTTTTGTATCAATCCGCTTATGAATAATTGTTGGAACCCCCATCATCCAACAGCAGTATGATGGATGAGCTGGTGATTGGATAACCCACAAACGTCACTCAACACACACACACAAAAAAAACTTTTACAAAGGTTCTGATAATAAATATGATGGCGGCCTCACACCGGGAGATGAAAATCATTTATCACCTAAAAGGCATTCAAAAAATTCACATTCATGCTACAAGAGACACACTCAATCGAGAATTCTTTTAGGTGATTGGAAGCTAAAAAATGTCGCTGTTATCACTAGTTTTTATTTACAACAACAACAACCTTACTGGTTTGCTGGGTGAAGTATAATATGCTTCCCCTTTGTCTGTGTCGAGAAGCTTAATGGGAGGGGGGGGGGGTTGTGAGCCTTATGCTCTCATTTTGTGAATTGTGGGGTTAGCTTTGTTCTGCTGAGAGCAGGATTGCCTTCGGTCTTTTATGTTTGTGATAGTCAAGTTCACTGTAACTGGAAGCTTGTCTGATTAGTGGGTTAGGACGAGATTGTGCTTTGCTGAAGGACTTTTTGGCTTCGTCCTGAAGGAGGGAGACTGGTTTTTATTTATAGTCCTTATAAGGACTGGCATAAAGGGGCGAAGCAAGAATGCTTTACATCTTCCCCGTTATCTGTAGAGGATAGTGTAGGAATAAGGTGTTATTGAGCTATTAATGCTCTGATCATGGCAGGAGAGTAATAGCAATAGCCAAGCCTGAGTTAGGACTTCGCTGGCTACAGCATTGTCATCCATTACCCTCCAAGGGTATTGATCACCGTATGTGTAAGTAAAGGTGATATCTCAAAAATATCGGACGATCTCTAGGCCACTCATTCGTGGGCGAAAGACCGTCCAAATCTCAGCGTTGGTTCTACTCAGTGAAACTCGAGTACCGAGCAGAACCGCTCACATTCCGAGGAAAATAATTCACCGGCAAGCACCCCTCAGCGGGCCGTGCCGGAGAACACTTTCCCCGGAGACTCAAAGTGCTCCCTTTGGGCAAAACCTAAGAGAGCGAACTCATTAACCCAGGATAACAGCAACAGCCGAACCTCAGTTAAACTTCATTGGTTCAGCATTGCCATCCGTTACCCTATATATGGGCATCTCATATAAAATCAATCACCGCATCTCACGGTGGATTCATCCCTCTCGGATGATCAATACCTAGTTTTTATTTGGAAACAAAAGATAATATTCGTTTTATATATAAAATATTTTTGGGTGTTAGATCTGAACCGATGAAATAACACAGCAAATCCAGTGCTTTGGCAGTGAAACTAAATCCGTCCTCAAAACATTACTAAAGCCATCGAAGGATTAGCGATGAAGATTCCAATCGTTGTTCACCGAGTGTTAACGCGCGCACGTGGTTCAGTGAAATGCATCACGCTGTGTCAGGAGATGTGTGCACGAGTACGTGGAACACAACGTGCATTGAACAGCAGTGCCTTTCATCGCGGATTTCTCTACTGCTGTTGGTGTACTTATGATCTTCGATTCTGACAACGGTGTTGCATGTTGTCAATAACAATTTCCCAAGTCGAAATAACTGTCATAATGAGCATAATACGGTAACATTATTCATTAAAATAACGATGAAGTAGGTAGGCCTTGCTGTTGTCCTCATTTTGATACTTTTAATGATTGACGTTTTCTTTGGTTGTGTTTGCACTGATTAGCAGACTACGCAGCAAGAATGTGAAAAATTCAGTTGTTTACAAGAAACGCGACGCATCAAAAGATCATTGCAGCGTGGCTGAATGTTGTGTCTAAAATTAAGATCTCCGAAATCTTTCATACTGCTGTACATTTGGAAGTATACGATAAGTATTTGTGGTGCAGTTAGAACCACTTTGAAACTTGGCTACCCACAAAATAAATACTGTAATTAAAGTGTTAAAATGTCAATCAAAATCCTGTAATGAGCTGCATGGAAGTAAAACATTCCGCTTTTTTTTTTTTTTTAAATCAAAGAATTCAATACTCTCAGTCCAATCAAGTGTGTGCTTTGACATGCTTGCTGAGGAAGATAATATTTAACGGAACGGATTTATTTACTAATTTCTTATAATAGATTCGAAAGATATTGGATATTATTTTCTGGATTGACTGAATATAGTTCTTTAAAATATCAATGTGTTATTATATGAATATTGAACCCTAGAGAGAGAAAAAATAAATAAATAAAAAGCTCAAGGCTGTTATCCTAATGAAATACTAAATTGCTCGTCACATGTCTTGAGACTCAAATGTATTCGTTTAAGATGTCACTTCAGCCGTGGTATTTACTCATCTTGTTAGCAGTGATCAAGAATGTAACTAAGTTGTTATTGTGTCTTAAACGGTTATCAAAAACGGTCTGTTCACCATTTACACTAAATACAAACTTGTTTTTGAAATAAGAAAGCTTATATATAACTTATCAAACAATAAACTAAAAGACTGATAACTGAAAGATTTGGCAACACGTATGGACTGTATATATATCCAAGTATAACGCACCCTTGACACATTTGCTCTTTATAAATTCAAATCGCAGATGATTTAACTAATTGTTTTACCATCCAATTACGTTTTTTTGTAAATTTTTAGCCGAATGGAAATTATGAATAGCAGTTTTTGTTTTGATATTGGCCAATGCTAGACACGTGAGAGTTTCAATATCTTCGTAATGGAGAGATCATCACGGCATATTCCATTAATTCTGCGTCTGATCGATCAACTACAACTCATCTGGTAACAAGTGTTATCATTGGTTTTGTTATGCTCCTTACCAAATGTGGTGCGATATAATATTTACTCAAGCATGCTATCTTTCTTCGTGATGGGAGGGGGGAGAAGAAATAAATCATTCATTGTTATCAGCCATCACAGACAGTGATAAAATTGATCGGAGCACGCCGTTTCTCTTCTCCTTTCAAAATATATCACCATCCCTTGTGCTCTAATCAAAGAATCATAGCAATGATTATATAAATGTTATAATTAAGTTTATATAAAGGGTAAGATTAACATAAAAATATAAAATCACATAATCTTTCCCTTATGATCTAGCCTTCTCTTTGGTAGATCTATCATTAAAATGTATGCCTTATGAATATTACAAAAGAAGTAAATTTTCTTTCAAGTGAGTATTTAAACAATGAAAATTAAATTTCGAAAACTTTTGGATAGCATTTTAATTACATTTTTTCCCGAATCCATCAATAATGATGACAGAAACCTGAGTCTGATAACAAGTTTCAAAGTAAATGCGAGAACTATGCAGAGGATTACTAAATAGATATAAAAAATAATGAGTTAAAATATTAGCACACAAGATGGCAGTACTGGCAGTGACAATTAAAAGTGCTTTCATACTTTTACAGGATGAATATAAAATAATGACATAATTTCGTTGTGGTTACAGTAGAACCTAGTATTTAGAAACATGTGGTTTTATTCATTTATTAGCTACTAATTATGAATCTACTTTACTGCTTAAGCAAGACGATATTTATTACCTACTCTAAAGTATATGTATTATAATTTGACATTTTAAAAGAAATTCGGAAATAGCCACATTAGACTAAGTTAATGCGTAGTTTTTTTTTTTTTTTTTTTTCATAGCACATCGTCTGCTTCTGTACAAACTTAAGCCTAACGCATTAGAAACTGCTTTTATAAATGGCATGATAAATAAATACCATGATGTACGATTTAAAGAGGTGGGAAAGGAATTAAAGCAATTATTCCATTATTTTGCTAGCATAAAAATTGATTCCTTCAAAATACCAATAAGGATAAAATGTGCAGCGGGAATTTAAACATTTGCAATGAAAATTGTTATATAGAATACAAAAATATTTAAGTAAACGATACCATTGTATTTTATACAAAGTATGTAAATAAATAATATGTAATTACAATAAAATTAAACTTTCCTTACTTTTGTCTTAGTTCCATCATTATTTCGTTTCTTTCTTGTCAGCTTCTATGAAAATTCATTTCTATCATGTTTAGCAACCAAGATAATTAGTATTACGTTCACTTGAAGTTTCACACAAATATTTCATTGCCAATTTGTACTCGTCAAGTTCGACAATGCACCTAGCATGAACAGAGAACAAGTTATGACGTACTTCACGGTCTGATTTGGAATTTTGGAAAGCTTGTGCAATGCGTGCGGGAGGGGGTGGAAGGTTACAATAAAGTCGGGAACAAACCACATGTTTCTATCGTAACTGGTTCTTTTGTAATTAATTTGCGAAATTATATCGTTATTTTATGTACACTCTGTCTATCAATGTCTAGTAGCCATCAGAGTCAAAATTTCACAGAACTTTAGTTATCTATTATTACTTTGAAGACTTTTTTAACGGATATTTTGTATATACGTTAGGAATAAACTTACACAATCGTCATTACTTCTTGTTCATATATTTGGCAGCGACCTCTCGTACAACTTTTTTACACTAAAGTATCACTAAAAAATCATTCAGCGAATGATTTCATCAAGTGTTTATCGCTAAATGATTTCAAAAATTTGCAGACGATTTAAATGAATGTCATGTGCCTTTTTCGTGGATCTTATTCACTTACTCTTGTAGATATTCAAATTAATTTAGTGGACGAGGCGCTAGCTTGACAGTATTCACAAAAAGAAGGTGGGGAAGAGACTGAGTTTTGTTTTTGGCCAGATAGTCGGTAACCCCTTAGGAAGGAATGGCGTGAAGTGTAACAAAACTTTTAAATCGTTAGCTGAGTGACGTAATTAACAGCCAAATGATATTTTTAAAATGTATAAATTTATATTTATATTTATAATATTTTAAAGCTGAGTGACGTAATTAACAGCCAAATGATATTTATATAATATTTATATTTATATATTTATAATATTTTAAATCGTTAGCTGAGTGACGTAATTAACAACCAAATGATATTTTTAAAATTTATAATATTTATATTTATATATTTATATTTATAATTTATTTATACATTTTTAAATTTATAAAATGCATTAGAAAACATTTTATTTTATATGGTCTTTATAGAGAATTTTTTAAGGTGTGTTTTTAAAACATCAAGAAAAATTTAAAAATACTGCAGAATGATTGTAATTTTTAATCATGATATTAACTATAATTTTTCCGAAAAAAAATATGTATGTCGATTTTGCAAAAAAGTTTTGTTTCATATTTTTATATCACTACTTTTAGAAGGAAAATAAAACAAATATAATAAAAGATTCATATTTTTTTACACAGTGTTATCACTAACAACTATTTTAACGAGCTTTTAGGGGGAATCAAATCGCTAATTTGTTGTATGGCGAATTATAAATTAAAAGTTATGTTACTTGCTTTCAGCTGTCCTTCCCCACCTCTCCAACAGGACGTTGTTCGCCGAATTATAAATCAAATAATTTTCATTCATACTGGAATCAAGTTAGCGCTTGTAATCAAGTTAGAGTTTGTTTACAGACGAGTTGTATTACCTAACCTACCACTAGAGGGCACCGTTCATTAGCTGTAATACAAAGCCTGTTAAACGGTTTTGTTGTGGTAAATGAAAACAGTCGTATTAACTTAGTCATTTTAAAACAAAACAATGCAAAGGTTGCATACCAATATGTTCATCTTTGTTTGAGGTGAGCTGCAAAAAAATATTGGTGAGATTTTAATATAAATTTTTATGAAATAAATGCTTATAAAGTTCATTATAAACAGTATTTTTACAATAATGAGACAAATCAAATCACAGATCTTATAACCTCCCAGTGTGGGACTCTACCAAAGATATTCGAAATAACTAATTACATGTACAGCTTACCAGTAGGACTTTTTTTGTTAAAACTAACATGGCCTATAGGTGTGCAGCACCTACTAATTTTGCTATACTTTTCCCTCCGTTCCATATATCGTTTTGTTTCAAGTCCAATTGTGCGGGATCAATACAGGACGATTACTTACAAACAGTTCCTAGTATTTTTTTTTATTCGAGAAATTGGCTAGGAAAGAAAGCATTAAGCAAACCACATGTCACTTTTTCTGTACATACTTGCAATCTTAACAATTTAAGGCATCGACTAGCCAGCTGTCCAAGAATGCACACTTTGACAAGATGGTTGGAGGCGACGAACACAGTCGTCCGACCGCCCAAAGGAGAGGAGAAAAAAAAAAAAAAAAAAAAAAAAAACCTTTCCAGGGCTTCTGATATGTAAAGGCCACAATGGTGTGCTTCAGTCTAGACACCTCTTTGACGTCATTTCTTCTGCAAGCACATTCACACACACACAGACATACACACGTATCGATGCCAGTTTAGCTAAGCCTAATCAAGGCTCTATACAATTCTACAGTCCGTGTTGGTAGAGTCGAATTGGAAATGAATCAAAAACTTGTGAAATACTTAATTTTTTTAAATATATTTTGCATATATATAACTACTGACGTCACTGATTAAAGAGTAGAAATTGATCAGTTTCGATCAATGTAGTTTTTCTATCTGCTGATGTTCGCCTTCACAAGTGATTTTTTTTTTTTTTTGTCTTTTTTGGAGAATTGACTTTTTTTTTTTTTTTTTTTTTAAATAATCATATCGATGAGACAGAGAGCTACAATTGACTTACTATTACTACCCCAAACGGATTGCACTTTTTCTCTTTTCTTTGGGGGATGATGGAATACGAATCGTTAGTGAGAGTTGAAGATACCCATAAATAGTACACAAACAGTTAAAGAAAATTATTGATTTATTAAAAAAGTTTTCTTTAAAAAATCTAAAAATACAGAATTAGCGCCAGTGAAATGAAATATTATTTCTTCTGCAGTCACTGGAAAGAATTCACAATCTTCTCCATTAGTTGGCGATTTGTGGAGTACCCGGATAAAAATCCCAACAATTACATTATCTCATTTAGATGACTATTAGATAAGGTATAGGGTGAATTTAAAACTGCCCACAATTCATAATATGAATCTAAGATTTATAGAGCAGAGAGGATACTCGATTTTAATATTTTGAATGGCTTATTTTTCTCCTTTTGAATGTTGACCTTTCACGTCCTATGTGTCGTGCAGAATGGAAGTAAACTCGTATATGCAATGGATGAAAATACGTGATGATGAGGATCAAGTCATTTTAAAACAACACGGGTGACCTTTCACCTTTGACCTGGGAAACAACCTTAGCAGAACTACGATGATCATGATGATGTGGAAGCGGGCATTATACAGCAGCCAGTATCGATTTTTTTTTTTTTTCGAGGGGTTGGCCTTTTTTTTAAGTGAAACGAATTTGGATGAGACCTGGCATTTGAGTATGCGTGAACTTCTACTACGTCACAGCAGTCTTTCGAGGCGAATCGATTCTTTTTTCTTTAAAATAAAACCATTTAATTTTTTTTTCTGGAATATACCATTAAAAAGTGTCTCATCATTAAAATTTGAAAGTGTTCTCCAAACCAGTGACGTCACTTGGGGATGGACAATGTCCGTAGGAGAGACTAAGACCTTTTTTTTTTTTTTTTATCTAGATTTAAACTCTTGATTCATTCCAATTCGAGAAGAATTGCAATCATATACCCTGCTGGAAGACACTATCATTAAATGTTCCAAGTGCTTTATTTGAGTTCCCCAATGTTTGTAATTGAGCAGTTGCTATTATGGTAGGAAACGGTGGCCTTAAAGTGTGGCAAGGAAATGTTACCCCCAGAAGCGTTGTCCGATCAACGCCATCTTTGAGTGTTTGTTTTGCATGAATCATAGCACCATCTTCACTGTAGATGAGTGTTGTTTACACCGAAGGACCGATCAACAAGAGAAGTCGTTCATGAGTGGAAGAGTACTGACGAAAACACCCCCACTAGGAGTCAGGGACTGGCTGAAAGTTATTGCTATGAACTTTTAGGCCATCCGACTGATTGGGGACTTTGAAGAAATGGGTTCAGAAGGAGCGAGTTTATGTAGGTTTTTTTATTATTATTATTATTATTAATATGCGATTGATTTCGATGTTGAAGCTGGCAGCTGTAGGATTTTTTTTGTTTCTGGGAGATGATGGGGGGGGGGGGTTAGTCAGAAAGGAAAAAAATGGGGAAAGAGGTCTTCTTTGGCGAAAAAAAAAAAACGTCTTCGCCGTCGCTAGGATACTATGATTTGTTTGCAGTGGTGTGATATGGTGGGGTACCGTCAGCGATGCACGATGACGTCAGGTGCGGATGTTGTACTTTCGAAGCTTCTTGGCCGACCGGCTGACTCGTTCAGTTCGATCACTGCTTCCGCTCTGAAACGCTGTGGTTGTAAAGGCACTCCTTCTTCCTCCTCTTCCTGCGTCGTGAGATACGACCGGAATGCGTTATGCCGATTGTGTTTCTGACACTGATTGTCACAGTGGTCATCGGCGAGTCGGCGGTCCCGCAGATGGAATGCCGAAGGGGGAGGTGGAGGAGGGGGTAACGGAGGGGATATACTGCCGCTCCGATCTCCGTGCTTGGCACAAGTGTGGTTTTTAACGTCCTGAAAGGTGTTTCCGATTATGTGTATACTGGGCGGACTTTGCTCCTCCTCGATCCGAGGTATCGCGTGACCCCCGTTGGGGTTTTTCCGAAACAGTCCCATGTCCAGATCCGGCACGTAGCATCCGTTTCGTTCGTCGTCGTCTTCGACCCATCGAGGCACCTTTCGTCTGGCTGCACCGATCTCGGCCGCCTGAGCGGCTAAGGCAGCTTCTAGACCCGGATCCATGTTGCTCAGGGTGTGATCCATCTCCGCTTCTATGGACACCTCCTTGGATCTCCGCATCTTGTACTCCCTCTTCTTTTCGCGACGGTCTTTCACCTTGTTGTAGCACGTGATGATAATGGCGGCACACATGGCCACCACTAGTGCGAAGAAAACCACCAATATGATGATCATGTGCTCAGAGGTCAAGATCTTGCCAGCCGTGGTGGCTAAAAAGAAACACAAAAAGAGTCGCAGTCGTTATGATTCATTAACATAATAAAATAACAAATAATTAATGTTTCGTTTATTTAACGGAATATCACAATAATCTGCGATATTCTGTTAAATAACCTAAACGATTACTGCAGTAATCGTTTAGGTTATTAAGATGGAATTGCAACTGAGAAACTGCAACACATCAAAATGCAAGCTATCAATATCAATTTGTTACAATTTTTTACCATTAACTCTACTGTCAGGATCGGTGAAGCACACGTGCTTTTCATATTCCCCCTTTGTCTGTGATGAGAGCTATTTGAGAAAGGGAGTTTTGTGAGCAATTAAGCTCGCCCTCTGGGGACAGTTGTGTTAGCTATGATCGGTGGGGAGTAGAATAGCCTTCGGTCTTTTGTATTTGTGGTGATCTGTTTCATTGTAATCGACAGCTTGTACGATCAGTGGGTTTGAATGTGAACTTGACTTCACGAAGAATTTTTATGCGAGCTCGCGGAGAAGAGGGGAAATGTATGGAATGCCGGTTTCTCGATGAATCTGAGAATTTCTGATAAACCACGGGGCGTCCAGGATCATCCTCAGGCATTTATTTTGGATTCTTTGTAGTTTTGAAATGTTTGGTCGTGAAGTGTGACTCCATGCTGGTGAGGCGTAGGTAATAACTGGACGTATGACCATACGGTAAAGTAGTAATTTTATTTGTAAGTTTAATTTGCTCTTGCGGTTGATCATTAGGTAGAGCTGTGCCATGACGGAGCACAGCTCCAAGACATTGGAAGTCTTGGAGCCAATGAGATTGATGTGTTTGCTAAAAAGGAGTTTCTTGTCCAGTAATACCCAAGGTATTTGGTCTCAGATTGCCATGGAATCTTTTGACCAGAGAGCAAGATGTCTTCTTTAATGCAGACCTTTCTTCTGGAGAACAGCATAGCTGAGCTTTTGAGGGGGGGGTTCACTTGAATCCATCAGTTGGTGAACCAGTTTTCTAGCGCACTGATACTTCCTTGGAGTCTAGTGATTGCTAGGCGAGGGCTGAGCGACCTTGCTAGAATAGCGGTGTCGTGGGCATATATAGAGGGCCGTAATGGTTGTTCTTGAGTTAAGAGGGATGTCTGATACGTAAGTTGTGAAAAGTATTGGGGCCAAGAGAGAACTCTGAGGTACTCCAGCCAGGCAGGATTTTGCGCCTCGATGACACAATCCTGTTGAGTTTTACTTGCATGTATCTTTCACTAATGTAAGAGTATATAAGTTTCATTAGTTTAATTGGGATATTGTTTTCAATTAGTTTGAAGATAAGGCCTTGATGCCAGAACTTATCAAAGGCTTTGGCAACATCCAAAAAATACAGCACCAGTGTGAAGGTGCTAGTTAAAACCATGGGTGATATGTTCTGTTAGTCGGTGAATTTGTTGCACTGTGTTGTGAGCTTTGCAAAACCCAATTTCTCATTTGGAATTATTTTCTGTTTGTCCACTGCTGATTATGACCTTTTCTGCTACTTTGCCGAGGCAGGAAAGAAGACTGATGGGCCTGTAGCTTTGGGGAAGTTGTGGGTTATTACTAGGCGTTTTCAGAGGTATAATGTCAGCGATTTTTCAATCTGTGGGAAAGTACTGGAATCTTAAAATGGAATTGGTGATATTAACTAGATGAATTATGGCTTTTCTTGGGAGTAGCTTTATTATTCTATTGGTAATGCCGTCGAGGCCGGGAGCCTTTTTGTTCTTCAGATGGGATATAATATTGATAATTTCTGTTGGAGATGTGTGGGTGATGATTTCTGAATCATCCTTAGGTTGTCTTAATGCTTTTCTAACTTTACGATGAACTTTGTAAATGAGATTAATCTTTAAGTTTTCATATGATGGGCTGCATTGATTTCCAGATTGTCAATTAGGGCTTCTACTTTTTCTTCATCTGAGTGTGCAATTCCAAGTTTAGTCTTTAAAGGGGGGGAGTAGTTGTCTTTTGGTACGAAGAGATTTTACAAATTTCCACATGGAGTTATCTTCTGGGTTGATTTCCGTGAGTTTGGATTCCCATTTGGAATTCCTGTGTACCTGGAGGCTTCTCGAACCTGTCTGTTCAGGTTTTTTAAGGTTGTTTTGTCCTGCGGAGCTCTAGTGTTGTGATATCGCTTTCTGGCTTTTTTTTGGTCCTAATCAGGTCCATTATCTCTTCTGGGATCCAATTGGATGCGTGGAAGACAGTGGTTTGAGTGACTGATGCTATTGCTGTGCTGATTTGCCTAGCTAGATTGCATACAACTAGGCCTATATCTTCTTTTTTGCGAACGACAGGGGCGGTGGGCCGATGTGAACTGGGAGAACCTTAGAGAGCTTGTCCCATGCTAAGAAAGAATGATGGGGAGAGAGAGCTGATCCTGGAGTCCTAGTTTCAGTAGGATGGGATTATGATCTGAGTTAAGGTCTTCTAATGCCTCAGCTGGTATTGATATCTGATGTTCCCGAGGATAACTATGTCTAGTACGTCAGAACTTCCTGATGAACTGTAGTGGGTGGGCTCAGTGGGTCCAGCTACTATTGATGAGCTGAGTGACGTGTAGTTGAATAAGGTGCGGCCTTTGGAGTTGATTGACGAACTGAACCAAGCCGCATGTTTGGAGTTGAGGTCTCCTGCTATAATTATGGAATCCGTGGAGCCGAGGATGGAGTCTAAGTCTTCAGTCAATAGTGGAATGCCGGGAGTATACGCTGCGTAGATTTTGAGTTTGCCTGCGTTATTTGTGTACGCCTCTACACCTGTCACTTCAAGGTTTAAAGTTTGGAGGCTGGTCAATGCATTGTGGCTCAAATAAGTTTTAATAAAAAAGGCTGTGCCGCCACCACTAGAATTAAGTCTGTCTGTCCTATATAGAATACCACCTCTTAGTCTTGGGCTGTTTGATTGTTCTGAGGTGGGATTTACTGATTAGGATTATGTCCGGATTGTATCACTTTGCGAATTCTTGCAGATCAAGAATTTTATTTGTTAAGCCATTGGCATTCCATGCTGTTATCATAAGGGAATTCGGTTTGAATTTTTTAAACATTATATGGATTGGGTTTCTAGATAAAATCCCTTTCTGGAATATGGTGAGGTGCTTGCTTTGCTGAATTCGTGCAGCATTGTTGCAAGTGAGGAGGTTAGAGCTGATGAGAGTTTGGAGCTTTTTTGCTCTTGCGATGAAGGAGTCTGAGTTCTTACCGTCTCCGCATATGATTTGGACACGGATGAAGGTCGAGTGCCTTCCTATGCTGCTGAATGTGAGGTATTATGATCTAGAGGGCGACCTGCTTGGTTGTTTATTGTGTCATTGCTTGGAGGAGCGTAGTTCGTTCTTGTTGATCCACGGTTTATTGGATGGAAAAGGCATCCCTTGTAATTAGCGTGATATGGTCCTCTACAGTTGGCACAACAGGCTGGTGTGGATCTGGGCTTGGTGCAGGAGTTGGTTTGGTGACCCTCACCACATTTCAGGCATCTCTGCATAGCTTTGGGCGTGTCCAAACCTTTGGCATCTGTGACACTGCCCTGCCGATGCCTTCTTCCTTAAAGGTTCGGTTGTAATTTTGTGCTTACAAATGTCAGTTACTTCATAAATTCTTTTTTGTGTATTGTTGATTTCGATCAACACCAGCGGCATTGGCTTTTTATCTGACCTCAGCATCCTGCTGACTTTGATTGGGGTCAATCCTTGACTGATGAGGTCAGCTGTGATCTCATCAGTTGAGATGCCCTCAGCAACCCCTTTTAGAACCATTTTTAGATTTTTCTCGCTTGCTAGCGCGAAAATGTGGAAGGGCAATTTGGATTTGTCCAGCATTTTCGTCATCATGCGATAATCTGTAACAGTGGTAGAATGAATCTTTACACCCTCGTCAGTATTTCTTGCCCAGAAGAAATTGATATTTTGTTCCCCTAGGAACCTTGAGACTGTGGTCCATTTTTCTTTATCTCGAAGGATAACTGGAGGGATCTTTTCTTTTCTATTTTGAGTGTCGTGTGTTGTTACATTCTCTTCTATTTCATCTACAGATGTTCTACGTCTTTTATTAGCTTCTTCCTCCTGCGAACAATCGAACTGTCTGGGAGTCTTTGTAGGTGTAAAGTCTCCTTCCATGTCCACATCATCTTCTTCCGTGTCATTAACTTGAGTGAAGAGATTCAGAAAACCAGGATATTCTATTTCAAATTTCTTTAGGATGAATGTAAGTAAGAATGTCAAGTGACATATCTTTGTTTAAATTTTGAATGGCATCCTTAATGTCTTTATAACGCTCTCCATCCTTGCACACCGATTGTAATCAAGGAATATTCCAATGTCTTTAAATATTCCTGTCTACCTTGGAGGGGTTTACTGACAAACCCCTTAGTCTTATGCAAGTCTACCAGCTAAACAATATATAATCGCAAAAATAGAATTTAATTAGTGTGATATTTTCGGGCAATCCCGAAAATATCACACTAATCAAATTGCGAGACTAATAATAAATACACGTAAACGCTAACTAACACCATCTTTTCATGCCCAACCTCAATTTGTCCTTATAAGGACTGGCTTAAAGGGGCGAAGCAAGAATGCTTTTCATCTTCCCCGTTATCTGTAGGGATAAGGTGTTATTGAGCTATATAAATATAAATATAAATATAAATATAAATAAAGCTCTGATCATGGCAGGAGGGTAACGGCAATAGCCAAGCCTCAGTTAGAACTTCATTTGCTACAGCATTGCCATCCATTACCCTCCAAGAGCGTTAATCACCGCATCTCACGGGCGATTCCATCCCTCAATTTGTTTCCTATTTGGTAATTATACATACAAAAATAATTGCAATTTCAAAAAGGTGTTTGATATTTCTTTAAATTTTTTTTAAACTAAAAAATTTTCGAAATATTTTTTAAAAATCTCCAAAGATATAAAAATTTAAATATTATTTATTATTTAATTATTAATATATATAAAAAAAAAACTAGTGTACGCAGGTGGTAGATAGTAAAGATTCAGAAAGAAATATCTTTGCGTTTTATAAATACCAGGATGTCAATGCCGAATGAAAAATCTCCAAGTTATGTTGGGTACATTGTTCTCATCTCTGAATGTCCTGGGTAGCTGTTTAACCAAAGTATGGTAATAAAGATAAACCAAATCCTCTGCACTTTTATTTTTAAGTTTCATCAGCGAGGGAGGGAATAAAGTGTGCCCATTTCGGCCTAGCATCGGTATAACGGGGGGGGGGGATGTCTTGGGTTGAAGACGTATCGCGTCATTTGAAGATGCAAATACTACTAAATTATGTCCCAACCCAGACTTCGAGTAGACAGGAGGTTGTATATTGCGTTAGATATTGGACAGATGACATTTATAGAGGGCTGGAATGGATCACAAGACGAAATCTTATTCTCTACGCTTAAGTGAGTGGATTTTATTAAGCGTTTTCTATGCTGAGCACGCTACAAAGAAAAGACCGGGCCTTAATTTTTTTTTCTTTTTTTAACAGGCTTAGTGTAATGTCCTAAACTTGTCTCGTATAATAACAAAGTCCTCAGACCCGAAAACAAATGCAAATTCCGAGCCTATCACTAGACAACAAATTAAATATTTTTCGTATATGATGATGGCTGTATTCTATACATTTCTAGAAAGCTGTAGGATTTCTAAATTTTGCTGACAAGTCAAGTTTCTACAGAAAATTAAAAATAATTTTAGTTTCATAAATATATAGAACTAAACATTAAGGCTTTAGAGACCTGACTTTTGACCTTTTTTTTTATTATTTTTATTTTTTTTTATTCCCCACGTAAGTTGTAGCACATTAATATCACGGGTAAGTTGAGTGCTAAATCTGAAACTGGGTGGGCCAACAATACAAAGCCAATCTGTATTGTTGGCTTTGTATTGTTGTTACGAAAGTTGGCAATACGGATTGCCACTTTCGCACAAACAGCGTTTCCCGGATCTTGAGAAATTGTAGAGTGGTTGTCAATCGTTTTTGCCTCCGAGAATGCAGCCTAGTAGCGTGACAAATCTGCCACTGAGGTGGAGGACAAGAGGTCGTAGCCGGTACAATGTAAGCGCCCACAGATTCTAAAGAAAATTGTAAAGTGGACGCGTTTCAGCTATAAGTCAACTGGAAGTTTGTTACCCAACTGATTGGACTACATATCGTAGAGGGATTCTACAGAGCAGTTGGATGGAAGCCATTAAACATCGTGGTTGAAGTTTTGTGGAATATGTTTCTCAATTATATTTTAAATGTCAATTTCCACGATTTTGGAGGTTTTCTTGTAGTAATTGGCGTCATCCGACAGCTCGGTTGTTGCGGTTTGTATTCTATTAACTCCCTGGCTAGACGAAGTGAGTCGAGACCATCGACTCACATTAACCAATAAGCGGGAGGTCTCACATTGACCACCTAAAGACTTTCCCACTATGGGATTTGAAGCCATCACAGTGCTATAGATGTTTCGTTACTATTGGCAACAAAGCTGAGAATCGATCCACTTGTCCAACCGTCTTTTATTATTGAGCGACTATTCAATAAAAAAAGAACTATGTCTACAATGAAGTCAAAATGGCGGCGAGTTTAACTGTTGTGTTATGTCATGAATGACGTCACAATACAATGTTATTATTATACGTTCTTGCAATTAGCTAAAAGTGCTTGATCTGTGAGAAATCCGAATGATTACTAAGATTTCATTTTTTTTTTTTTTTTTTTTTTTTTTTCAAATAAGGAAGAAATGATCGTGTACCTGGTGTGCAGAGGGACGGATCTTCATCATACCGGTAATTACAGTTGTAGAGGCCGTTGCATTTGAGTGACTTGTCGATGCACGTGCCATCGTCGCAATTGAACTCCGCCTTCCTATCACACGTGTCTGAAATGGAATAGAAAAAAAAAGCATGTAAGAGAAACAGTTATTAAATAGGAAATGAGTTAAGGAATTAATATTACTCTGTAAAGAATTATTTGTTTGTAATAAATAATAAATAAATAATAATAATAATAATAAGAGAATGTAAAATATTTCCGCCTTGGTGAGTGGGGTGGGGTGGGGTGTTTCGGTGTCCATTTTCATGTGTTTCACCACGAGTTTTGTACTTGTTAGACTCTTCTCTGCCAGTATTCAATTCTTTGATTCGATGTATTTTAATAATATTTCGCAATTTGGTCAACTTTGAGTCATTCCAATTTCAGTTTCAACCAGACGCTTTGATCTACAAAACTAGACAAAAACGACGGGCAGTTATATGTTCGAAATGCTAAAAACAAATCGTGTCTACAGTAAAT
The DNA here is from genome assembly GCF_054136105.1 of Typopeltis vanoorti. Taxonomy (NCBI): domain Eukaryota; kingdom Metazoa; phylum Arthropoda; class Arachnida; order Uropygi; family Thelyphonidae; genus Typopeltis; species Typopeltis vanoorti. The sequence continues at coordinate 81,303,388 of NC_143557.1, forward strand.
AAGTCAAAATGGCGGCGAGTTGAATTGTTGTGTTACGTCATGAATGACGTCACAATACAAGAATGCAATTATGGAACTTTTTTTTTTTTTTTTCATGATTGCGATCATTTGTAAAGTTGTTTTGCGTTACAAACAAAGGTTTATATTTGAGCACTACATCTTTTGTAAAAGATGATTATTCACCTGCTGTTGTCTTTGAGATATTAACTTTTGGAATGTAATATACACGCAAAGGAAAGCAAACTTTAAAGCATTTCCCGAAATCCCTCTACATTTGCTACGCTCCATAAATTTTATGGCTTTTCCTCCCGAACATTAATCATCTACACAAATGTCTCTTGGCAAATAGTCATTATTCTAACTTTTTTTTTTTTCCTCTTTTTATTTATGTTTCCCCGGTGGGTGGCGCATGCAACGTTGCTTCAAAATACTTTGTTGACGTTCTTAATTGCCTAAAATTTATAACCCCGAGTGTTCGAAATATGTTCGTCTCGCATTCCCTATGCGACACTGTGACATCTTTTTAATGTCGCAACTTACATAAACCTTTTCGTAGCCGAATGATAAAACAGAAAATCATTTTATATGTGCAATTATTGCGGTTCAAAAGATGTGAATGAATTCTATTTATAATAATAAAAAAAAAAGATTATTCCACGTATTCTTCGCAAAACAAAAATAAATAATTGATTAAAATGCAAGCAATGGTCATGTTTCTTGATTGTTTCTATGCATAGAGAGATTTATATTAAAATATGATAATAGCATAATAATTATTAAAATAAGGAATATTAATAAAGCCCTGAATAATGATAGGACCATTTGTTTCTTAGAAGGGAAAGAAAGAAAAAGAAAACTTGAAACGTGGTAATAAAAATATATTAAAACCAAGCGAGGTCAACAACAGTCGATTATTGAACAATGTAATCCCCCCCCCATCATTCTTCAGATAAAAATGCAAAAATATAGTTTATTTTTTGTATTATACATCGATCTATTACACTTGCGGTTTTTATTATTATTATTATTATTATTTGAAGATTATGGAGAAGATTATTTCTTGCTATGATTTTAGTCTGTTCTGTTTAAAATGACGTCAACAAAGACATGACCAGCGCATGATCTCCATAACTGCAAACGTTCCGAGTTTTTTTTTTTTTTTCCAGGGATGGGTTTTAGTTTCACAGAAGAAATTCTGCCCTCCTCTGATATGAAACCGACTAAACCAACCTTTAGTTGGATCCATCGAAATGTTCTTCATTTTCCTAGACAGGATTAGAATTCAGTTTATTCCAACCATCTGCACCATGGAGATGCTTTCGTCACGTTAAACTGCGTGCAGCTAGTTAGTAAGTGATAAATCCTGGGCTAGTAGAAGCGCAGCAAAAGCTCACTGTGGGAAGAAGGATGCCAACTTCAAAATGGAAGAAGAAGACGAAGAAGGTTATCCAGTAGGAACACTAGACCGAACCTCAACACTACTTAAACATAGTAATACTTCACGGAGACATCAACGGTACGCTATTCGATCTATTGATGAAGTCACGTGATATCATTAGGCTTAGAAGAGGGGACAGTTCGTATCTGTACAGCATCCGAACTGTTTTGCAATATCTGATGGGCAATGGTATTGCAAGAGATGTTGCTTTAAAAATACATTCGTATCTCCCTTTATTCATGTATTTTTTATACAAATTGTTCTTTTAAAGTCCATTAGGTGGTGTGTGTGTGTGTGTGTGTGTGTGTGTGTGTGTGTGTGTGTGTGTGTGTGTGTGTGTGTGTGTGTGTGTGTGTGTGTGTCATTTATTTTCCATATCATTAATTACAATTTCTCTTATGTATTCTTCTTGCTTGTACGAAATAAGTTTATTATTATACATCATTAGTTTTCTTCTTCAAGAATGTACTAAGTTAAAAAAACTTTTCGTTTTCTTTAAATATTATTTTATTGTTTCTCACTAAGTAAATTTACTTTTCTTTTGTATCTTCCCCACCAAACTTGTTTGTCTTTACGTAAAGTTTATATTAAAAAATCTGCTTTTCATATTGCGTTTAAGTAAATACTGAAGTTGGGAAGATATTTATAGCGCGCAAAATAAGAGGGTGGAAGAAGAAAAAAAGAAATTAAGCATTTCCAGAAATGGCTTTTTTTAAATCATAAATAAAAGTTAACCACACTTGTTACACAAAGTGATAAATGGAATAGTTCTTTCGAGAGAGAGAAGAGCACTGGTCTCACGCAAAGAACACGCAGTAAGGAATGTGTAATAGATTACATTTAAACAGAATTAATTATTAATACTACTCAGCAATTATTAGTACTAAAAATGTTAAAAGGAAAGGCTATAAATAACAATTTAGCTTCGGGAAAAATATGCTAATCTATTTCTGCATGTCACGTGTTCAGACAACAATGAAACTTTTAAACAATTATCGCATGGAACACGTGATGAAGTTGAAAACGCCACTTTTAGACTTCGTTTGGAAAATTTTAAACTACTACTGTTTATCGGTTTTTTCTGTTGTGTGTTGTATTAAGAGGAAAAAATGTCATCTGTAGAGAGTGTCCTAGCGGTGGATTCATTTAATTCATTTACAGTTTTTGTTTGATTATTTTTCCCATACAATGTAATCATTTTCACACTTGGTGTCTTTTTTTTTTCTTGCACGTCGAGTTAATATCAAGAGTCACAGGAGCCACTCTTAAGTTTATTGATTGAAATTACGGCTGAAGCAACTAAAGCCATGCGACCAAGCGAATAAGCCAAGCACTGCAGCGAGTCACCGACTCTTCTTATTACGTGAAATCAATCAAGCAAAAATTCGACCTGCTCTCCGATTATAAGTTGAATATATAAGTTCAACATTTTTATTCGATAGAAGTAGTCAGCAGCAGCACACAGGATGAGAAATCTGAAGCGTCAATCCAATTAAAAGAGAGTGTTTCTTGCTTCCCTTTTTCCTGCTGCTTCAAGAGACCTCTACAGGTTCCCATCTTAAAGCTGATTTGGATAAAAACTTAGAATTACGTTATTATTTAAGATCTAATAATTTCGTTCCGAAAATTCCAAATAACTCATAAAATAATTCGCATTTAAAAAAAAAAGTGAGCCAAGTATTAAGGAAAACACACGGTTTGTTGCAAATTACAAGCGACTACTTCGCTGACATTTTGTTATAATTTAAGATAACATAAACTGTCCTCTGATATTCAGTGTTATAAAAGACGGCAGCAGCAGCAGCAATAATACCCATTTTAAAAGTTCGACTACTATTTCCTCTGCTGATTTTTCATGTTTTTTCATCTTCTTAAAATAAATTGCATATTCAACGCAAAGGAATATTAAACGAAAACACTGTATTTGTAAAAAAATAAAAAGATAAATAAAATACTTTTAATCAGACATGTCAAAAGGGTAGATGAAGTTAAGCCTAAGTGAGACAACATAAAAAAGTGCCAATTTCAGTTCACCCCCCCCCTTTAAAGACTGAAGATAAATTACCTTTGGTATAAAATATCATCCTTCTCCACGCCTGAACCAAAGAAACAACAGCACATTGAATTCTTAGATAGATAATCTCAGACTACACTTCAGAAATATGCGATGATGGACTGTTAGAAAGGACTTCAGAAACCATTCAGTGGTGCAGAAGATGTTCGTAAAACTAGAACAGCACTTGTGAATCATGATTGAGATTAATGCCTATAATTAGGAGGATAGTCAACGCCCAACACTACTGCTTGTTTGTGCGTTATCAAATTACCGATCTGTCCCCTCAAGATATTAGGATTGTAATGCATGAAAGCGTTGCATCATTATTAATTTCCTATTGACAATTTTCCTTCAAATTAATCTGTTATCTGTAAGGACTTCAGTATCGCCACATCTTATATTTCAGTCCTCTGTTTGGTCTTTGGGAGCCTCCGTAGTTCAGTCGGTTTAGACGAAACCCTTTGGTCGGAAAGACCTAAAGGTGAGTTAGCCAGTCTCATACGGAGGTAGAAGATTTTTCCACTCCAAAACTCAGGTTTTTCGTCCCTCAGAACAGGTAAACCGGCCCCGTGAACATACACGGATTTACATAGATACTTACGACAATATGTGTGGAAGGGATAGGGTCTTCACCACATGTCTGAACACCCGTAGTTAACTATGAGTCCCATCACGGTCGTCAACCTCCTGGATAGGAGACGGCACAGCGACTTTGATGGAAATGGGAAAAACTGCAGAATCTATTTTCACTATTTGATATGAGTTCCTGGGATTTTGTTTAGTAAAAGATTAGTTTAATTGCCTGTGATCATGCCTAAAGAATGTAATGTTAACTACATGAAAATAAAAATGTATTGTTACTACTGTCGCTCTTTTCTTCTATAGAGTATTTTGATGTTATTTATTATTATTTTATTTTGTTATGTTGCTACCAAACCACGGAAGGTTATTTTCACACCTATTTGGTACCGTTGGTGGGCCTAAGAATTTTCAAACCACTTCAGACCGCCAATAAGCGGCGAGATGATCTCACACCGGGCGATGAAGCTCATCTTCCACCGATTACATCGGTTATTTGAATATTGTTCAAAAAATCTACGAGTTTTCAAAAAATTAATACTGTACATTAATGTATTCAAATAAAAATTTAACTAATTTAGTTATTTATCATAATACATAATGTACAGATATTTGTTAAACATAATTAAAATGATTAATGGAGAACCTCAAAAAAGAGATTCTGAATATAAATGGGTTTTGCAATAAAGCCACATCAAAGTCTTCGTTGTAAATGAAAGAAGTGGGAAAAGGAAGCTCACCTGATTCTCGGAAGGCCGTGTAGATCATTTTGAACGTGGCATACAAGGCTTCGGGTTCAGCAAAGAAGCGAACGTGGACTTTATTCCCACTTGATTTTTGTGGTTCGGTCGCTGTACCACAAAAGCGAACTAGTCTACTCTCGACACTCAGAGTATCGGCATAGATGTCAATGAAATTCAATTCACAATTATTAGGATGCGCGAGTTCGTATTTCTGAAAATTAACATACATCTAGAAGGAGAAATACAATGAATACAATTAAAATGCCATCTGGAAACTCTAAAAAGATCAATAATTTCAATTGATATTATAATCATTCTCAATTTTTTTAATTTATTTTCATAATTATTATCATTCTCAATCATAAACTGTCTGTAGGACCTTTTATTTATGTTTTTTCAGGGAAATCGGAAAACAAAAAAAAAAATGTCGGTACCAGAAAAGAACTGTAGATGGCGACACTAGTATACCTGACTGGCAACTTGCCAATTTTCACTAGTACAAAATTCAATATTAAGATACAATAGATTACTGCATGTTAAACGATGCGTAGTTTTTGCTATATTAAATCCGTTACTTGAAACAAACATATTTAACTGGAAATTAGATGTCTTTTCAGAGTCAACTTGTGCGTGCATTTTTTGCTTGCCAGGAATGTGCTTTTTTATTTCGGAACTTGACAGTTTTGTTGCTCGTATCTAGTTGTTTGAAAACATAAAACTTCAAAATGGACCTCCCCCCCACGCGCCACTTTCTTCTTTACTTAGTTTACGAGAAATAGTTAAATATGGTATTAAATGGTTAGAAAAATGATTAAATATGGAAAAAATAAATAAACGATATCTTATATTATATAACGTGTTCGTGGTAACAATTAATTTATGATCTTAAGCATTATTATTAAATGTCCAGTGGGAAACACAATTAGAATGTAAATTATATTAATAACTCATCATTCTCCACTTAAGGACGGGTTGAAGCTACCATTAGCAACACCCAAGTTATTTTGATTTCTATGAGTTCAGTCCACTTATGTTTCTAAGTTTTCTATTTATTTCCATCTTGGTCTTCCCCCCCCCCCCCGATATCGTTTCTTCGGTTTTCAGAAATTCTCATATTAATAATTATATATTACTAAATGTTCAGCGCAAAACACAATCATTGTGATAATATTAATCGCATTATACTCAGTGCGTAAGAAACAGCATTATTCCCCGTTATTTGTAGAGGGCAATGTAAGGATAGGATGTTATTGAGCTATTAAAACTCTGATCATGGCAGGGGGTAACAGCAATAGCCGAGCCTCAGTTAGAACTTCATTGGCTACAGCATTACCATCCATTACCCCCTATGGATACCCATTTTTATCGCCTCGTACGACATGCATGGGCTACAGTGGAATTAATAAGTAAAGCCACCTCTAAAAATTAAGACGATCCCCCGGACCACTCCCTACGAGTAGCCGAAAGACCGTCCAATTCACCGTTGGTTCTACTCAGTGACGGGCTCCCTCATCACTGAGAAGAACCGCTCATATTCCAGGGAAAAGCATCCACCGACAAGTCCCCTCACGGACCACGCCGGAGAATACCGTCCCCAGAGACTCAAAATGCTCTCTCAGGGCAACCCCCCCCCTTTCACCGGGAGCAAAATTCCGGAAGAAACCTGAGAGAGCGAAACTCTCGAAACTCTGCGTCCATTTTAGTCGCCTCTTACGACATGCATGGGTTGCAGTGGAGCTATTCTTAGCCAGGACACCACACGGGATCGTTTTTGTGTGTATTTTGACAACTGACTGACAATCGACATTTATGTCTTTAGGGGTGAAGCAAGATGCTTTTCGTATTCCCCGCTATCTGTTGCGGTTACAGTGAGGGTAAAATTTATTGAGTAGTTTGCTCGCCCTGATTGGGCATGGAGATTATGCATCGCTATAGGAGGTTAATATAGCTTTTGGTCTTCTATGTTTGAATATGTCTGTTGCCTCGTATGCTGCAGCTTGCTGAACCAAATCGTTGGAGTGTGTGGACGTCTTTAGGAAGAACTTAAATACTAAGGATTGTAGGAAAGAGAAAATATAGGGAATATTTGTATCTCTATGAAGTTGATTGTTTCTAACATACCATGGAGCGCTCAGAATCATTCTCAAGCACTTGTTCTGCACTCGCTGTATTTTGATAATGTTAGCATTTAGAGGTGTGGCTCCAGGCTGGAGAGGCATAGGTGATTATAGGACGAATCGTCATCTGGTATAGTTGCAATTTGATTCTGTTGCTGAGCTTGCTATTTCTATTAATTAGCGGATAAATCTGAGCGATTGCTTTAGATGCCTGTGCGCACGTAGACTTAATGTGTTGGTTGAAAGATAGCTTTTTGTCGAGAATTACACCCAGGTATTTTGTTTCTGTCTGCCAGGGAATTTTAGTATTGAATAGTAACACATCTCTTGCAGGAGACATTGGCCTTTTTGAGAAAAGAACTGCTGAGCTTTCTTTGAGGTTGACTTCCAATCTCCATTTGGAGAACCAACCCTCCAGCTTTAGAAGGTTTTCTTGAAGCTTTCTGGTAACGAAGTGGTGTCTGAGAGATCTGGCTAGTATCGCCGTATCGTCCGCATACAGGGCCAAAATGGAATTCATCAGATTGTGTGGGATGTCTGACATGTATACAGAAAACAGCAATGGAGCCAGTAGAGATCCCTGCGGCACTCCAGCAAAGATATGGCGCTGGGACGATGTAGAACCGTTGATTTTAACTTGCATTGATCTGTTCTGAAGATATGAATGGATTAGATGAACCATATTTAGTGAGGTACCGGCTGAGATAAGTTTGTGTTGGAGTCCCAAATGCCAGATTTTGTCAAATGCTTTGGATAGATCTAGGAAAACAGCTCCAGTTGTAGCTGGTGGTGATGTAGTCCACAATTTTGTGGATTTGCTGGGTAGTACTACGGTGTTGCCTAAAACCAAACTGTTCTTTAGGGAGGATGTTTCGGTTATTTACTGAGGTTTGGAGTCGTGAGAGGATGACCTTCTCCGCAACCTTACTCAGATTGGAGATGAGACTGATTGGACGATAATTTTGCGGTAGGTGTGGGTCTTTGCCTGGCTTATGTATAGGAATTACATCAGCCAGTTTTCAGGTGGAAGGAAAATAGTGAAGTCTTAAGATTGCATTAATTATAATGATCAGGTGCACTACAGCTTTTTGAGGCAACAGCTTGATCACCCTGTTTGAGATGCTGTCTGGTCCAGGAGCTTTATTTTTCTTTAGTTTTTTAATAATATCATATAATTCAAACAGGTGATGTGGGTGCAATATGGTCAGCACTGGTACTGGGAGTTTTAATACGTGTCTGACATGTCTGTGAATTTTATATATGTGATTGAAGTATAGATTTCCCTATGCAGGTTTGCACTGCTCTTCCAAATTTCTTGCCATGGCCTCCACCTTGTTCGCATCAGTGTGTACAAGACCCTGGTCAGAGAGTATTGGGGGAAGAGATTTACCTTTGTTTTTGCTGTTTCTTAGTAATTTCCAGACAGAGTGAGTAGTAGGCGAGATAGAGGCTAATTTTTCTTCCCATAGATGGTCTCTGTGTGCCTTAAGTGAATCTCTCACAGCCCCAGTAAGTCTATTTAGATTTGTTTTATCTTGTGGCGCACGAGTGTTACGAAATCTTTTCCTGGCTCTGTTTTTCTCCCTGATCAAGTTCATAATGTCTTCAGGCAGACGACCAGGCTTGTGGACAGAATTGTAGAATGTGACTACCGTTATGGCGGAGTTCATTATTTGGGAGAGGCTTGTAACTGCAGATTCTATATCGTCTTTTGTACGAATGTGAGGAACAGGGCCAATACTGTCCCTGAGCACTTCCGACAATCTTTCTCACGATATATAGGGGGAGGAAACAGGTATTCTTGTCTTCCTATCTGAAGTAGTATTGGATTGTGATCAGGTGACAACTCATTCAACGATCTTAGGCTGTATTGAAGATTAATGTCCCGCAGGATAGCTATATTCAGGATGTCCGGAGTTCCAAACGTACTAAGATGAGTTGGTTCGGTGGGGCCTGCTACAACAGCATTGTGTGATCCTATGAAGTTGGAAAGGATGCTTGCAGCCGTTCTTGTTGGTGGATCTGCAATTCCATGCAGGGTGCTTGGAGTTCAGATCCCAGGCTATGATGGTGGGTTCTCTGACGCATAAGATGGCGTTTAGGTCAGAGTGTAATAGAGATTTTAGGGGTGGGTTGTAAGCAGAGTAGATTTTCAGTCTGCAAGCCGAGCTGGTGAACACCTCCACGCTCGTGATCTCAAGATTAGTGGTTGGAGGGTTGTTCACAGAGTTGTGCTTGATGTAGTTCTTAATGAAGGTGGCAGTGCCACCACCTCTGTAAACCAGTCTACCACTTCTGTATAGGCAGCCCTTATTTTAGGGTTATCTGAGGTTCTTAGATGAGATTCGCTGATGAAAATAACATCTGGTTGATATCTGTTAGTGAATTCTTGCAGCTCCAGAATTTTGTTTCTTAGGCCATTCGCAAACCACCAAATTCAATCACGGAGAACCATCCTTGTGTGTATGTGTATATATTTTTTTTATTATTATTTCTTAGTCCTTATAAGGACTGGCTTAAAGGGGCGAAGCAAGAATGCTTTTCATCTTCCCCGTTATCTGTAGAGGACAGTGTAGGGATAAGGTGTTATTGAGGTGTTAAAGCTATGATCATGGGAGGGTAACAGCAATAACCAAGCTAGTGGGTACACTAGCTTGGCTATTGCTTTATTGGCTACAGCATTGCCATCCATTACCCTCCAAAGGTAATAATCACCGCATCTCACGGTCATAAATCTTTATTCTTTTTATTTTATTTTATATTTCTTATATTTTATTTCTTAAAGTTCTTAAAAGAACTGGGCGATGGACTGAGTCCTTCACTCTTTATCCCGTCATCTGAATGAAGAGAATCTGTGTGGATGGAGTGTTATCTGTGTGGATGGAGTGTTATTGAGCTAAAAAGCTCTAGTCATGGCTGGGTAACGGCAATAGCCGAGCCTCAGTTAAAACTTCATTAGCTACAGCATTGCCATTCGTTACCCTGGAAGTCCTGATTAGTAAGTAAAGGGTAAAATCTCAAAAAATCGGACGATCTCTAGGCCACTCCATAGTGGGCGAAAGACCGTCCATATCTCAGCGTTGGTTCCACTCAGTGACGGGCTCCCCGACCACAACCGCTCAAATTCCGAGGAAAATAATTCACCGGCAAGAACCCCTCAGCGGGCTGTGCCGGAGAACACCTTCCCCGGAGACTCAAAGTGCTCCCTTAAGGCAAAAACCTTAAGTGAGCGAATTCAAAAACTCATCACCCAGGATAACAGCAACAGCCGAACCTCAGTTTACTTCTTTGGTTCAGCATTGCCATTCGTTACCCTGGAAGTCCTAAAAAGGACTATATTCTTCAACTCCCTGGATCTTATTTTATATTTTATATTTAATATAATACACGATTTTAAATATTTTAGTACTATAAAATATATAAAGGTGTATGTAAAATATTTAGAAAATTAGAAAATATTTTGAATTATTTATAAATTTTTAAAAGAAATTTTAAGTAATATATAATTTATATTATTATTCTAAGAAATTGTTTTAAAAGTTGATAATATAAAATAAACTACCGACTATCTTGTTAACTCATAAAAATTGGATGCGATGTCATGTTGGATATATATGTATATCAGCATATATAGAAATGTTTATATTAATTAGATCTGGATTGAGATTATTATACTAATTATGATTTTAAGATTTATAATAAATAAGCAATAATTAGTTCTAACGATGTAGCTCGACTAGCATTGAATCTTCATCGAAATAGCGAAACAAAATTATATCTGTCTATCTCATGTAGACTAAAAAAAAATTTTTTTTTTCCCTTTTATTTCAACTATCCGATATATTTTATTAATTTGGCAAGCTCTGTGTTTCCGTTCTATAGCCCCTCCCACGTCACACCAAGCTGCCGGTTTGTATCTGTTCTACCTGTATTGATCGCCTATGCCGTGACTGGATGCGGTAGTGAAGGCGTATCTGACCGTGCTTTTCTGACATTCCGGAAGCCTTTCCAACCAAGATGGGTGTTACGGTGCTAATTAACTTTGAACACCTGCTGGGAACACACTGCTGGACACCTAGTGGGTAACGGAGAAACAAAAGGCTGGACATGATCCTAAGTAGGGGAATGCAAATCTTTATTAGGCTCGTGCGTGGAAAAAAAAAAAAAAAAGTAAAAGAAACTGAAATGGAACAACTCGTAGGATGAGTTAGGTGAGTCTAAATAACAAATTGCTATGCGAACTGTTTGTTGCTTTAGGGCTGATTGTTAACTTTGATTTTAATGTCGCGATTCGGTCCATCAGACGGCGTAGCTGTTTAAAACACGCCACTTACATATACACCCTTCTTCGTAGCTAATTTGATACGCATAAAAGTGTAGGTGCGGACTGTTTTGAACCCGTGAGACGTGAAGGGGGTGACATCAACACCTCTCTTTTCTCCAAATGACCATTTCAATTCGAATTACTGGTAAGTCGAGAGCCTAATTATCAGCTAAGTCATATTAATAGTCTCATCTTACCGAAGAACTTCGAAAAAGAAGATAGCGGTGGACACAAAATCGTTGATAATCTGCACTTCATTACACTAATGTAGCGATGCAAAGAGGATCAAGTTCTATTTATAGGGGCAATTTTTGGTTGCGACAACAGCAATTTAATCTGTGGATAATTATGCTTGGGGTAGTCCTTTAAACGGTAATCATTTACTAGCGTGCGATTCTCCTTTGATATTATTATTTTACCGCCTCTTTTATTATCATAGTTTGAAGGAGCGCAACAGCTCATGGGAGCTTTATGGTTTTAAGTTCCAATGTTTAATAACTTTCTAGTCCATAAAGATAACGTATAGCTTCGACTCTCTTGGAAATTTTTTTTCTTTCTCTTCTTCTTCTTTCATCACCGTGTTTAGATTACCTCGGTTGCTCATCTTCAACGGTAAAATTGTTAAGATGAAAAAAAAAAATTCAGAGATGACTTTTCATCTTCCTTCTGGTGCCAATTGACAAACGAGTTTCAAAAATCGCCACTAAATTGAAGTCCAAAGCTAACATTTTATTAACGTTGAACCCATTTGAAGACATGGCGGAACTCTAGATGATGCCTTTCGGAAAAACCCATTAGTAAGAAACGAGACAAATAAATAATCCCCCCCCCCCAGAAGAAAGGGATTATTTACCTGAACATCCTACGAAGGCTAAAACACTCGTTTAAGTGATTTCTGAGCTTTTTTTTTTTTTTTTTTTTTTTTTTTTAATGACGAAGTTTCGCAGCTTCCCTAAATTGTGAAAAATTCATTCTTAGGAAGGTGCAGGATAAGCAAAATAAATGCAGAACGTAAAAAAAAAGAATAAATAAGGTTTTAAAAAGTTCGTAATCCCCTCTGGGCCTATACTCACTAAAAAGCCATTAACAGGATTAAAATATGTTTTTCACCAGAGCATCCTCACGAAGATCACGTGGTTTTAAGGGAATTATGACTGTACAGTTATTTTATTTTATTTTTTTTTTTTTTTAAATCGGAAATAGAGCGGAGTGTGGGCACACGCGATCAAAAGTAATTTAAAGAAAAACTTTTTAAATTTGTAGAAAAAGAGACTTGTTCCGTTAATCTCTCCATGAGAAAAGAAAGAAAGAGAGAGAGAGAGAGAGAGAGAGATGGATGAAAAGACAAGAAATCCTGAAAACTAGATTAGATAAGTATTCTTCAAATGATTCTATTGCCGACACCCAAATTCTTTCTCAAGAAAAAAGGATCTCCCTCACGAAGAAATCTTTAATCGCTTGTTTACTTGATCATTTTAGACGAAAAATAAATTGTCTCCGCGTTTAACAAAATCCAGACAACCCCAGAAACCTTCATCAATTTTTATTTTGATGAGTTGTCTGGATTTCCGGTAAGTCGTTATCGTCCTTCCACAGTACAAACGCCTTGAGATTTCTTACAAATTCAAAACTTCGTACGTTCTACTTCAACCTAATTACAGTCTTTAACAGAGAAGGGATGATGAAGGATTTGCTGCAAAATTCCTTGCAGCGAACTCTGCCTTAAAGCAGCTACACACGAAACAGCCAAAAGATGAAGAATGAAGGGATGGTGTTACCCTCGAGATAATTATATCTTCTTTCGAACTTCATCCAGGGATACTTTAAAGTCTACACACACACACACTAAACGTGTTTATCTCCATTTCTTTGAGAATGCTCTGTTGTAAGTGAAGTACTGCGATCTCGTAAGGAAAGAAAATCGAGCCCAAGACAATATTAAACCTTCCTAAGATTGTTTCTAAAGAGAATGTCTTATTGATTATCTTTCCCACACATCTGGCACTGTTGCGATTTGTTTTTTCTTTCCAGGATCAAACTTTGTTCTTTATATGAACATCCCCCCTCCCCCTCCCCGTGCACAATATGGTTTCTCGCTATCGGAATATAATGATAAAACACACGGAATAACTGTTCCTTAGAAAGTAGGCAGTTTTAAAATCTTAGTCTAATTTTAAAGTCTTAAAATCGTTTTTATTGACGATACGCGTAATATAGCGTGATAATATTTTGCCTGATACACGTAAACAGAATGTACTGTTGCCATGGAAACGTTGGAAGCACAACGTCACAATCTGTCTTGGTCTACTGACATCAAAAAACCAACGCTCTCCATTGTTACGACACATGTAAATAGAATTTACTGCTGCCATGGAAACATAGAAGCCAACGCGACATTCGTCTTAATTAATCAAACAGAACTATTTTATTACAGAGAGGCTCTTTACTTCAATATGGCGATCGAAATTTGTGAGTTGTGGAAACAAACCGTATTCACAAGGAATAAAGGGTCATTGTGTTAGTTACTGATTTATGGGACTTTTCCCTCCTCAATATCGCAATTTTTTCGGTAAGGGACGTTATCTTAGGGATTATCTTCATAGACAATTAGAAACGAGACAATCAAAACAATGAAAAACAAACAAAACAAAAAAAAAAAGTGGATTATTTCCCCCGACTTCTCTGTAGTTTACTCTACTACAGATCTAACAAATCTTCAAATCCTACTACACTTTTGGAAACGAATGGAGAAAAAAACGAAAACTTATCTCTTAAATCAGAAGTAATTAGAGTGGGTTGCAGAACGAGTCTATTTGGAAGGTGGCCAGCATATTACGTTCTTCTTCTTCTTCACTACATAAGGAACTGTACCATGCCACCTGGTAGACGCAGACATAATCTGTTGTTGTCATGGTAACGGGAAAGCCTTGTGTCACATGTTTCGTGACGTCGAGTATCAAACGAAACTACTTTATTACACACACACATACATATATGAACATTAAAGGATGGTAGATAACTATTAAAATTATGGTATTTATTTTCATGTGATTTTCAGACTTAACAGACAAGATTTTGGAACTCTAAAATTTAGTATGGAACCCCCCCCCCTCCCCTAATGTTCCTTAAAATACTTTACTCAGAAGAGAACGATTAAACTTTTTTTAATTTATCAAATTAAAATTTTTTTAATTAATTAAAAATATCACAAACCTGTGATATTTTTTTTAAATATCACAGGGGTGTGCAGATTTTTGAGTTGTATAACTTGACAACACACACTCTTACTTGTCCACAGTGGGCGGCTCGTGGCTTGAAATCGTAGGGGTGCTGCAACTTTCGAAATATACATACACACCGTAAATACAGTGTATACGTGTTTGGATAAAATATCAAAATTATGGTAAAAATTTAAAAAAAATTAATGTTATCGATAAAATTATACAATTTAGTATAATTCAAAATTACTTAAAAATAAAATGCATTCCTTTAATTGTAATTAAAGGAACGGATTTACAATTTTTGGACATTACAATTAAAGGATTTAATTGTAATGTCCAAATGTTTAAAGAGACGGAGTAAACACGATAAACACTATGAACATTCTACTACTGGCACAAACTGCATATAAACAACAGTGGAACTGCGCGACGAACAGCACCGCATTACGCTAATAGCTCGCATCTCACTATGACGTTCACATGCTTCCGCACTTAGCAATATGACACTGTAGTAAACACAGTGCTGCTAGCGTCCTTCGCCTTCCTAAGTGCTACAAGATGGATTTTTATTATTTTTTATACAAAATAAGAGAATTGTATGGGATTGTTGATGATAAAATTAAATATTACAAGCAAATATAAATAAATTAATAAATATATTTACATATCGAGAAAAATTGGGGTTGTTGCAGTTCCTCAGCCTATGCACGAACCGTCTCTGCTTGTCTATATAAATGCTAACGTGACGTCATTAATGGACAAGTAAAATAGTCTACATGCAGATCTTTATGGATAACTAAGCATTTATTATCCAATAATTATGACCTGGTTGTCGTTTAAATCCTAAACAAATATGTATAATTAATAAAACTGCTATAGATGCTTAAAATGAACTAAATATAAATCTATCAAACAAAAGTTCATGCTAAAAGATTCAATAATTTAATAATGTAAACTGCCGGCAGATGTCGCTGTTGTAGATAGTGAGCGAGAGGCTGGTATAACAGCCTGGAGGCATGCTAACTAAGGTGGTTGACGATATTTGATACCTGAACAAGTTTGAATGTCATCTTTATTTATCTTCACGATATATTTCCTGTAGAGGAGATAGCCTGGAAGAGCATCAAGGTAGGCCAGTTGATGCAGTCAAGAAGCACATCACCGTCAGCTATCTTAGAACGCGTAGTTGGCACTACAGGAAACATTTTTACCGATTATGATTCGCAAACAGAGAGAGGCACGCGCTGTTCCTCGAGGCACAGGTTCCCAGCACTTACAAGTGTGATTAGCACAACAGCTTCCTTCTCCTTGCCACCCTCTTATAGCAGTGCAGAGCCGTGTCCCTAGGCGATAGGTCGGTACATACATCTTACCTCGATATGAGGATGGCGACACGAAACAAAATTTAATCAAACCCGAGGCGCCAAAGGTGGAAGTAAACAAAGCGAAACTGAAGTCGTAGTAACCATGTTTTCTACTAATAAAATGCACTTCCGGGATTTTAATTTGAGTTGTTTATCGCCAAGTCTTGAAATTTTAATGCGTCATCAAAATTACTAAAAGTCGAAATGAAAAACGACAACAAAAAACGTTCAAACACGTCTCGAAGTTAACTTTCCATGTCATGGATATTAATATTCGTTGATTTGTTTCGTTATTGTTAGATTTTCTATAACTGATTGTTGTGTGACGTCAGCGTGATCATGTGATAAACCAGCTTGCTACGTAATCAGTCTTTGTGGTTGCTTAGTTACGCTGATACAGTGCAGTGAAATATAATACGGTTTCCTGGAGTTTCTGACAATGGAATATCATTGATCATCTTTTTTATGCATGGAATTTTATGTTACAGAAGAAATAGTTGCTTAAATAAGACAAAAAAAAAAGTCCAACCTTTGTGAATCGGAAGAAGGCACCAGCTTCTCCATAAACAGATAATTTCATGCTGCACAGATCTCAATTATTTTTCAAGAAAAATCTGAAAGGATAATGTCTTGTTCTTTTAGTAAGAAAACGCATCCATCTTCGAGTTTTTCTTTCTGTATGTCCTCTGCAGATTTATATAGTTTAAAATTACGAGCTGTCACTTTAAGATTGAAACAATGGTGACATTTAACGTCGAAGAAAATACACATTTGGATAATCTTCAAGTACATCTCTCTCGGCGCGTGCATATTTCTTCCTGTCAACATGTCAAGTATAAGAAAATTAATTTTCTTTAAGTGATTCCAAAACAGGGATGACAGGCAGTATAGAAAGCTGCTTCATCTCAACAACGATACCCACTTCAAATATTGCAGGTTTTACTTGCCTACAACAGCTGTTCAAATGGCTTTTTTTTATCCTTTTCCAACCCATCATTGGTGTCATCGACAGCCCCCACATCAAGTTTATTTTCAAGGATCCAAGAAAGTTCAATGGGATGGAAAATTGAATCTATAAAGTGTGATTTTTTTCCCCAACTATTCTGAATGAGTGCGGTCAATAGAAGTGAAACCTCGCCACTCATAGCTTATCTCTATTTAAATGCGTGGAGTTTTAAATTCTGGCAAGGTTAAAGTAATTTGTAACGATAATCTTTATACAAAAAGGCAGCTGTGGGAGACCGATTTCGTCTTATGTTTTCTTCAGTTGTCGCAATCCATCTTTCCAAAAAAAAAAATATATATATTTTTAAATATCTTTTCTTACCTCTTTTATATACCGCTGGTTTTCATGGGTCAATTTTTTATTTATTTTTTTCTTTTTAATTTGAAATACGGAATTCCTCTTGAATAGGCTTCGTTCTTTGAAAATAAACTTTGCAAATTTTTGGAGGGAAGAAGCTATATGAGATATTAATTGGGGATCAACTTCATACAACAGTTGGATTGTATAAAAGTCCGTCAGCGTTAAGTCGGAAGAATGCAAATAAAGAAATCAGAAAGCCACGAAAATATTCTGATGTGCAAATTTAGACACGGATTTCATGAGGTAACTTGGTTATCCGAAAAAAAAAAAAAATATATATATATATACATATATATATATATTTCTCGTTCTTTTTACTCACCTTCCAACCTGGTTTCACTTCGATGACCCACGTGCAGTCTAACGCCACTTTCCAAGTCTCTGAATAATTGAACGTTTGTGGGCTGATGTCCGTATTAGTGATGAGACCTCCTGGACCTCCGCGACGGTGAATGCATTCTAGAAGGGGAAAAAAAAGAGAGAAAGATGGAGCAAACAAAGTTGAATCGTAGTAAGAAATTTCTAATAAGTCTACGAAACTTATTATATTTCTTTGTTTATAATTCCAATAAAAAATGCATATTTGTGTGGATCTATTTTATTCGCGATGTTAACCTAAATTAATTAATCTAAACTTTTGTCTTAAATTTGATTTTAAAGTTATTCTAAACACGTCTTGTTTCAATTCATCGTTGTTCCTTTTTCAACCAAGCTATGATCATCCCCCCCCCCCCCGTCCCGTAAAAAGTTCAACAAACAAGCAAAATCAGCACCGAGATTAAAGCGAAAAGTGCAATTTAAGCAACCCCATCTTCGTCACTGTGATTATTTGAAAATTAATTAACCTTTCCAACCATTTGTCAAGTAAGTAATCAGCTCATCTGCTACTTCTTAATTTATTAAGACTTTGCATTTTTTTTAAAAAAAAAATTAATGAAAATTTTATTACACCAAGAATTTTCTCGTGCGGTCGTGTCTACTGAGGATTATCACAAATTACAAAACACGCGCTGATGACTTGCAAGTAGGCCTAGAAAAGCTTTCGAAAAAAAAAAAAAACGAACAACTACATATACAGATTATTTTTTTTTAAATTAAATCTAATTTTTCACAATATTTTATTTACTTTCTTTCATGAATGGGTACCATTTCTATTCATAATTACAGTTATTCTTCAATTTCGAGTAAGCAATTTTTTTTATTTCAAAGATTGCATAACGTCTTTTAAATGGCCTTCAACCAAGGACAATTCCGTGAAAGAGTTGATTACTGTTTGGTCTTCATCTCTGCAAAATGAACATTAATGAGATTTTTTGCGCGTGAGTAACATTTTCATTTCAATTTTTCTTTCAGAATTCGACCGTACTTTCCTATACAAGTGTAAAAAAAATATTCCTAGATTTATCTGATTTCTATTCCACTCGGAATTTAATTTTAAAAGTTGTACCCCGGATGTCAATCGAACGTTAACTCGGACCATTGCAATTGACACATTCAGATCCTCGGAATAGAAGTTACAGTTGATTACAAATGCGGTCCCTTAAGCTTTTTTAGATCCTATTTGTTAGCTCGTCAGATCCTCCTGAAAAATCCATAGTAACAGGAAATAGGAAGTCTCTGGTGTTATCACCTTAGAAACGGGTGACATGGAGAATGGCATCCCATTATTGAGATTTCCAACAGTACCTTTCCGTTTGTTGTAAGCAAGATTTGGAAAATAAATAAAAGCCTTCACTGCGTACATAAAAATAGAAGTCGTTTGCTACATCGAACATCACTGAATAATATCAACAATTAATTTGCATTTATTTTTATTCTCGTTTATTCTGCTTCAACACGTGACGTCACAATAGCGAAGCAATTGTCTTATTCATAACAATATTGTTATGGTTTAATATTTAAGTGCTCTTATATTTCTTTTAGCATCTTTTGTTTCTCTTCTCTCTTTAAGGAGATGTATACGAATCTCTCGCTCCTACTATTATCCGAGTTCTTAAACTTACCGAAACATGACATACATCTTTCTCCTCTTTCCATGAGTTGAAAAATGTGAACAAATATAAAAGGGTGGGGAAGGGGTTCCATTGGTTATTCTCGAGGGAATTTTATAGATTTCTTTTCCAGAGATTCTATTAACCCGTCATTGCAATCAATAAGATCAAAACTATAGCATCAAGAGCTCGAGGGTTGAATCGATATTTCTTTGTGGAATGTTCTGAAAGGGCAATGCGAATGTGTCGATAATCCAAACCACCGTTACTACTCCAATGCAATAAAAATTCATTTTATCCAAGTTTTCTTTTTTTTTTTCTTCTTCCACCAATGTGTTTCTGTCGGGGATAGTAGATTTTCTAAAGGAAATACCATCTCGTAGTTTCTTTTGTTATAGATCTAGTGAGGTGTAATTCTTTCTTTCTTTTTTTTTTTTTTTATTCTTTTTATGCTTTCAACATTGATACAGATACCGCGGGATGCGGGTTACAAGGAAGGATGGAAATGCCACATATTTAAATTAGAAATATCGACGCATCTCACAACATGGTTTATAGTGAGTTGTATTTTAAAAACTGGAGTTGTTGTTACTGCTGGATGAAACAATGGAAATTTCTGTTCGCTGACGTAACAAAGATGTAAATGCCAAGTGACAGCACCACAACACGTGCATGCGCTTATATATATTTAAAATATAAGTTCGTGTAGGTATGTATAGAGGTCGCTTTTTTCATTGGCGTATAGAAATCTTACCTTTGATTAATTTAAAATAAAATTAGGAAGAATAAAAAAAAAGTCTTTCCAACTCAGTAGTTTTTGAATAGGTTAGGGTTAACTCCTAGAATAATTTACTGCATTCAAATTCAAGCTGTTGAAACAAACTGTGATTAAATAGCTGAAGAAAGAGTTTATTTAACTTGGCTTTCATATTTCGACATCAGAGAATTTTTCTGCTTCTTCCCTCAAAAAAGAAAAAAAAATACAATTACTTTGATCACTCTTCATCTACTTTGTTTTATTGTAATCCAACGAACGAAGGACTGTTGGATTAAGGGTTGAATAATCCTCCGGCACTTTTTCAGATAATCTACAAAATATTCATAAACATCTATGCCGAAACAAGATTCAAATCCATATTTAGAGATCATTTGGAGTGCGGAGATGCTGTCCATTTAGGTCATATAGACCAGCAGCAGAAGCATTTTAGGAATTCTATCCCGGTTTCGACACAGCCTTTGGCTTGAATTTTATTTTGTTATCGAAGGTAGTTTAATGTCTAGGATATCTTAAACTACACTAATGCAAGTCCAAAAGTGAGTCGGTCTTAAGCTTCTTCACGAACCATCTAGGTTCTTTAGCTGTGGGCTTCACAACTGCGATCGTCTCGAGGATAAGCGGTTGATCCTATGCCTGTAGATGATGCGCGTGTTCACGGGACCGGTTTGCCTGTTTTGAGGGATGAAAAAACCCTTTGCCCTCGCATGAGACCGGTTAACTCACCTTTAGTCTAAAGAGACCAGATAAAGATCTCTTTATCTGGTATCGTGGACGTGAATCGAACCCAGGTCTTTCCGCCCAAAGGGCTTCGTCCATACCGACTGAGCTACGGAGGTTCCCGTAGCTCAGTCGTATGGACGAAGTCAAGCGTTATACGAAGCGTGTTCTCCCATGCAAGCATTCTTCTGGAAATAATTTTATATGATAAAGATTTTAACGACAAAATCAAGCTAACCTCAGAACTTAATGTACTTAATTATTTTCCAATAGATTCCTTTCTTGGCCAAGAAAGAGTCCCCCCCCCCGTATTATGTAAAATACTTGGTCACATTGTTTAACTGAAGTCTTCTTTTTTAAGTTCATCTCTTCAAAAATTTCACAGCAATTTTACAACCAACCGAACATTTTTTTTTTTTTTTTCAAAAGTTAGTGATCGACAATTTGATATGCATACCGGAGTCAGAATTTGGGTCCATACGAACAGAACAAGCTGCTAAGAAATTTTTTTTTTAAATGGTTTTATTCCCTCTTCCATATTTCCTCCCCTGCTAAAAGCATGTAGGGTAAAGTCCCCAAAGCTTTAACTTCTTTTCCGAAGTTTTCAACCTAAAGTAAGCAAGTTTCTCTCTTTAAGCGGATTAATAGCAAATCTCTAGTTATTTTTAAAACAACCTTTTGGCTCACTTGACGGGAGTTGGAGTGTGCCCTCTCGTGGTCTTGTTTATAGAGTCTAGTAACAGTTTGAATGATCTTGTCGATAGCGTATCCTTCAATAGCAGAATTCATTGTTAGTTTCGTATCAAAATTGCTTAATTACGTAATACTATTTATTATTTTTTTAAAGGGCCTTCGAAGACTGTATAAAAAATATACTACGATAAAACCTCACGTCAAGCACAGTATATAAAAAGAAGTAAATCAAAACGACTTTATGGGAGAAAAAAAAAAAAGCCCTCCGATAGAAGCTCCTAAGTCTAAAAATAATTCCCGTAAATATTAGTATTAATTTAGTTCAGCGGATGTGCTGAGTAATAGCCCAATAAAATACTCCTAGACAGGAGCACTCTTAGCTGAAGTTTCACACATTAATCTCAGTGTAAACAATGTCCGGATACGTCTTCTATAAACACTGCAATAGAGAATCCCAATTTCGTTTGTAAGTCCGTACGCAAGAATAGATTTAACATAATGGAAACATTAAGGCAGACAAGCATGGGATGCTCTCAAATTAAGTAAATAAGATCTTAACTTTTTTAAAACTAAAGAAGAGCCGCGTCATTATGGGACTAGAAGCGATGAAGAAAACGGGAGAGACAGGAAAAAAAAAAAAAAAATCCTTCACTCCACACATGCCGTTAAACGTCTGAGATAAAAGGAAATGCGAACCTTCATTCTCCTTATCTCGTGTGGCTTGAGGCGGCTATTTACAAGAGTGATTAGTTCGCAAACGATCGTTATAATCTGTATAGTGAATTAGCTTCGTCTCATGTCAGGCCTATCTCCTTTTGTTTCCGCTTTCGTGGTGGCCATCGGAAAGGATCACAAAGACATTCTTAGATATGGCGATAAAAAAAAAAAAAAAGTTAGGCCTAACTTATTTTGCAGAGAATCTCTGAGTAGGACGGTGTCATTAGCCCAATACGAAATCATATGACTCAAATATTTGGGAAAAAAATAATAAATAAATAAAAAAGAGGGTACTTACCGTCCATTGGAGGGCGTTTGAAATCTGAAAGAAAAAAAAATAATAATAAATCCATTCAGTTATATTATATACGTTTAAATAAATATATTTTATATTCTATAATAATAATTAGGACTAAATAACATCGCAATAATTCTAACTACTTCTCTTACCTTTTTTTTTTTCCTTTCTCGTATTTATTGAGGTTAAAAAGTTCTGTTTTAAAGGCGATGTAATCTTAACTCTGCTTACATCTTATTTGGGTTTTCTCCAGATTTTTTAAAGTAAGCGACAAGCTCGCACTACCAAAGTGTTATTATCGTATGTTTGGATACGTTAGCTATTTTTATCATTTATTTTTAGATAACGCTATATCATAAACCTTGTGATATTACGTGAAAGGGCAGAGATGCCAACGTAACGAGGATGGTAGAAATAGAGACAGAAAATTCTATTGGCATTTTAAAAGAAACACTCAGAATTTTCCAATATTTTTATACGTTTCTAGTTGGATACTGAAAAGCAGACGATAATCGTAGTAACAAACCTTGTCACGAGGGTAATGTATTAATCCATTGCTAGTTGCTGCTCGTGTATAAACATAGGTGTGGGCATGCGTACAATTTATTTATTTTTTATCGTATGACGATTTAAAACAAATATTTAATGTTAAAATATCCTTCCGGTATCATATTTGACGACCATTTATATCAATTACATTACATATTTATACAATCTGATAGTACAACAAATGTTTCTTTAACTTTCTCGTTTTAAAATTTTATCGCACAATTTAACATCTGCCATCACGCGACCACCCAGTGTAACTCAGTGACTGGCTTGTCACGAAATCCACGCCCATGACGTCAAACACTTTTAACACGGAAGCCAACTCTGTTGCGTTTCTCGCTACTAGCAATTGGAGAAGCAAACGAGTAAACGAATACTTTAAAAAGTGGAATTAATAGTTGTAGATGGCAGATATCGCAGTTTAAATGAATTTATATTCAGCAGGGAAAAATAAAATCATACGATGATGTATATTTTATGCTTATATAAATATTTTTTTCTCTAAAAAATGCTGCGAATATCGCAATATGAGAGAGCTAAAAGTAACACGCAATAAAAATTATTTCATATTTATTTTTAAAGACATCATAAATATAAATTCATTACTTTATTTGTAGTGAAAATTCTCATTAGAATTAATTAAAAACAGGAATAAATGTGTTTTAGTGTTAGATCACATGAATACGCGTATTTAACACCAAAACTATTGTAACTTTTGACAAAGGTCATGTAAATAGGAGGACGTAGATTTTTGGAGTCCCTAGACGCTATTCTAATGCTGTTTTTTTTTTTTAATTAATTTACAGATATAATTATAAGCTATTAAGACATGAGATACAATATTCTACAACATATATCATGTTAGAGTTATAACGTGCATATAATCAATTAGCATTCGAAATGATGTTCATCTCCCGGTGTGAGACAACAACCTCAGTTACGTTTTTGTAGTCTATTTTGATACTTTTTTTAAAAATATTAATTTACAAATATAATAATTACAAGTTATTTAGACATCAGATATAATATTCATCAAAATGAATTGCTTTAAAGTTTATATAATTAACCTACGAGATGATTTTCATCGTCCGGTGCGATACAACAATAAAAGCTCAAACGTGGCTTGAAAAAAGTTTCATGTTAGAGCCGAATTTTCAGAATATTTAACTCTTTAACTCACCCATGTTATTAAAATTTGTTACAGGTTTCCTACCTTTTGGGGATCGGACTGACGAACAAATTTTAAACGAATATTAGTCTATTAAAACTTACCTTTTATTTAAAAAATGATATAGATATTTGGCCTTGCAGATAAGGTATACGTAAATATGACACAGTATCAGTAATTTTTCTTTTGTCATTTAGGGAGATAGAAGTCATGTAATAAATAACCGTTCATTGCTTCTGGTAAACCTGAATACATTATATTGTCTGAAATTCTAAACAAAAATGAATTCTTTTAGCAAGAGGGATTGCAAGAAGGGTTGGGTGTGTATGGGGAGGAGAGGGAGGTATAGTAAGCAAGTTTCTTTGGAGAGTATGGTTGCCTTGATCCACTCTAAAAGGATGTACGAAAAAGCCATTTACACGGTCATACCATCCGGGTTCCCTATAGATAAGAGTCAGCTGTCGCTGATAGGCCTACGCCTATACCCAAGGTAGCCATTACACTTGGGCCGCCCTCTTCCAGTAGCTGAAATCGCTAGCAGTTCAACATCGAGCTCTTATCCACATACAGCAGACTTGTATTATTGGTTTTTATGGCAAGAGAGACATATTTCGATATCTATCTTTCTTTTCCGTCCCCACCCTCCCACCGTCTCTGAAACATCAGAGAGTTTGTCTTCCATTTTTAGAGCGGAGAAAGGATCTTGGGAATCAGAGTGGTTTTAAGAGGTAAACTAGAAGATGGCTAGCAGCGAAGAACTCAAGGAAAATGCTCTGCTTGGGAAAAATATATTTTGAAGCTTCTATCTGTGTATGTGTGCATCACGTGGTCGTAAAAAAAAAAAAAAAAAATAGAAATCACTACTCTCATACAACGAAAGCAGTTTTGTTACATTCGATATCACGTGATCGATACACACTGATGCTGTCGGTCGGAAGTTTATTTTTATTTATTTTTAAATCATCCGACTGTGAAGTAAAATAAAGCCTTTTGAACATGGTGGCATTATTTTTTAATCGTTGATATTCAACTTATCGGAAGAATTAAAAATAGAACATCCGGTATGAGAAACATCACAATATCAAACATATTGTAGTCGTTTAGAAAATATTACGTTTAATTATACATTTAAATTAAAAATTGATTATGTTATATATAAAAAAGATGTAACAAATAAAATATAAACAGAAAAGGTAAAAAGCTAGCTAAATATTACGGAGATAAATAAATTAACTTAATATTATAAATACACTTAAAAGATTAAAGGATAACTAAAATATTTAGTCCTAAATCTGTAGTTTGTTTACATTGTGGCTAGTGAGTCTTCACTGATACGGTTGTGAACTTTCTTCTCTGTAGAACGTGGTAATTAAATATGATGGTTTTGAAGTGTAGCTGCTAGATTAACTAGCAGAGACGCGTTTATTTATTTAAAGTCATTAAATTGCGGACTATACTGAATCTAAGAACATCAGCAAAGGTAAGTGGACGGTAATTGCAACGAGGGCGATTCGTTAGGCCTAACAGCCGATAGAATCGCCATTGTTAGCATATCTATTCCAGATACATTTACTTGCGTTTATACGCAAACTGTCAATAATGAATGTGTCAGATTTGGACGCCCTCACAGATTCGCTGGACGAAGAGCCAGCGTTCATACTTGTAAATAAACTTCAAAGGAAATTTAAGCTCAAATGGCCATCAAACTTGATAGATCCTGATACAATTATAGACTCTCTAGATAAAGGATTGGCTTTCAGCTTCATAAAGAAACTCCTTAAGAAGTTCGAGCGTGAATGGCCCGGCTTCCTGAATCTTTACTCTTCACCTGAGACTGACGATGATCCAAATGAAGACACTCCTCAAATGGAGGAAAATTTAAATCCAGTCACCTCTGAATCTACTCATTCAGATCAAGGAGAGAAGCACGTGCGTAAAAAACGCAAAACTCTCGCCTCGGAGTCAGCAAACGAAAATGGCATGGATGAAGATGCCCCCAACATAGATTCCTCTGCCTCCACCAATGAAAAGGTGCCTCCAGTCATTCTTAGGGAAAAACAGAGATGGACAGCCCTAAGAACCACCATGGCCAACCTGCAAATAAATTACTCCACTGCCAAGAACATAGAGGAGGGCATCAAAATTCAGCCCACTACAGTGTCTGACTATAGAAATCTAACCAAGGAGTTGGACACAAGAGGTATACAATACCATACCTTCACACTTACCTCGGAGAAAAATCTTAAAGTGGTACTCCGAGGAGTATCTGAAGACATTGAAACAGCTGAAATAGCTGCTGACCTCAACATGCAAGATCTGCCTCCCATCAAAGTCAGTAGAATGTACAGATCTAACAAGACCCCTATGCCTCTAGTATTGGTAGAAATACACAACATCTATAAAGATATTTACAATTTGAAGACAATCTGTGGGCTCAAGATCTCACCAGAGCCACTTAGGAAGAGGGCCTCTTCTGGGCAATGCCATAGATGCCAAAAATTTGGTCATGCCCAGAAGTTGTGCAAAGCCCAATACAAATGTCTGAAATGTGGTGATACCCACCCCACATATACCTGCTCCAAGCCAAAAACCACCCCGGCTAAGTGTGCTAATTGTGGTGGCCCCCACCCTGCAAATTACAGAGGATGTATATGCCACCCAAAAAACAGACAAACTGAGTTAATCAGTCAGTCTAGCTCACTGACAGAAACGAAAGCCCCAGAAGCCCAAGTTCATCAGGCTCCTATTAGCTTGAACAAGATGACAGGTGTTCACCCACCATCAACTGAGCCCCCTAAGAAAATAAATCTTCAACACCAAACAAGAACATATGCTGATGTGGCCCGCCCCAAAAAAGCAATCCATGACCAGAATATGAAAAATCCACATTCAAATATAACAGCCATCATCACCTCTTCTCTTGTAAATATGTTACAGGATTTCAGTAACGCAAATCCATCACTGAGCACTACAAAAAGTTTCTTGCAGCAAACACAGCTCATTTTATCTGCACTCTCCAATGCATAGGAAAAAATTTACCCCAGATTCTCTAATGATTATCTCATGGAATGCCAACGGCCTTAAAAATAAAATACTAGAAGTACAGGAATTCAATGACAGATATAATCCGGATATATTATTAATTAATGAAACTCACCTGAGACCTGCTGACAATCCTAAATTCAAAGGATATCAGCTCTACAGGAATGATAGACTGGATTACAGAGGTGGTGGCACAGCCATCCTCATCAAAAATCACATCAATCATCATTCTGTAGCCATTCCTACAACCACCAATCTCGAACTTACAGGTATCAATGTCATCACAAACTCTATCGGAAACATAAAAATATATTCTGCTTATAACCCACCATCAAAAACATTGCTGACCACAGATCTGGATGCTATCCTCGGCATTAAACTGCCGGTTATTATTGCAGGAGATTTTAACGCAAAACATCACGCCTGGAGCAGTAGGTCTATAAATAGGAATGGCCGCATCCTCTATAACTACACAAGCTCAAATTGCGCAACTGTGGCTGGTCCCTCAGTGCCAACTCACCACAGTCCTACTGGCTCATCCGACGTCTTGGATATAGCTGTCCTTCAGAACGTTAACCTACAGTACTCCCTGGAATCATTGAATGAGTTATCATCAGACCACAATCCTATTCTGCTCCAACTGGGTTATCAGAGGGATCTTCCCCATTCGCCTCATACCTTCATTCCCTGGGAAAAACTATCCAAAATGCTTCCAAACTACATTGATCCCATCCCTCATATTAATTCCAAGGAAGAAATTGATTCTGCAGTCAATAAACTTACTGATCAAATCAACACAGCCATAGCATCTATCACCTCAAATTCAGTTGCCTTCAAGCCTAAACGACTACCAGATGACATAATGAACTTAATCAGGGAGAAAAATAAAGCAAGAAAAAGATACCACAACACCAGAGCACCCCAAGACAAGAAATATCTCAACAAAATGAACAGTGCAGTGAGAGATGCACTTAAAGTCCATAGAAACAAACTATGGGAAGATAAATTAGCCTCCATATCACCTGGTGATCAATCCGTTTGGAAGTTCCTGAGAAACATCAAAAACAAAAACAAATCTCTTCCTCCTCTCAAATCTGACCTGAACATTGTTTACACAGATGCAGAAAAAGCCGAAACTATAGCTAAAAATTTAGAAAAACAGTGTAGCCCTTCATACAATAATCTAAATTTCAATCATATTTACAAAGTCCACCGCCACGTCAGACATGTGTTAAAACGGCCTGATACCTGTACTAGCCAACTCACACCTATTTCCCCAGCTGAAATTTATGACATTATAAAGAATTTAAAGAATAAAAAAGCTCCAGGGCCTGACGGCATCTCCAACAAAGTTATTAAACTGCTACCCCGAAAGGCCATCGTATATCTCACAACAATAATAAATGCTATGTTCAGGTTTAAGTACTTCCCCTCTGCATGGAAGTTGGCAGACGTAATTCCTATATACAAACCAGGCAAGGATCCTCAGCAGCCTCAAAGTTATCGTCCCATAAGTCTGATATCTAATCTGGGCAAAATAGCAGAAAAAGCTATCCTTTCCAGAATTCAACTTTCAGTAAAAAAATTAAACATCCTTCCTTCAGAACAGTTTGGTTTTCGCCAATTTCACAGTACCACCCAACAAATTCACAGACTAATAGAATTCATTATCACAAGTTATAATTGGCATCAATACACCGGGGCAGTTTTTCTTGATTTAGAGAAGGCGTTTGACAAGTTATGGACTACTATACAAGTTGATTTTAGCTGGCATTCCATCAGATCTAGTTCAAATTATAAAGTCATTTCTTAGTGACAGACGAATGCAAGTCAAACTAAATGATATATTATCTACCCAACGACGCATCTTGGCAGGAGTTCCTCAAGGGTCCCTTCTGGCACCGATACTTTTCACGATTTACATGGCGGACATTCCGCACAATCCAATGTCATCCATCATTGCCCTATACGCAGACGACACAGCTATACTAGCCAGATCTATTAAACCTCACCTTGTCACCAAGAAACTGCAAGAAAATCTGCAGAGATTAGAGCACTGGTTCTCGGAATGGAGACTGCAAGTAAACCCTCAGAAGAGTATTGCCATGCTCTTCACTAAAAACTCAATACTCCCCAAAGATGATATCTTCCTATTTAATACCAAGATTCCCTGGAAAGCAGAAGCCAAATATCTGGGTGTACTGCTGGACAGAAAACTAACTTTCAGTTCACATATAAAAGCCTCATGTTCAAAAGCATCAAGAGTCATTGCACAGCTTTACCCTCTTATCAATAGGAATAGCAAGCTGGATACCAAAATAAAACTGCTCCTTTATCAACTGTTGATTCGACCCATTATCACTTACGCATCCCCAGCCTGGAGTCACACCTCAAGTACAAATATCCTCAAACTACAGAAAGTGCAAAACAAATGTCTCCGCATGATATTAAACGCACCATGGTACGTCAGAAATGTCCAACTTCACCGGGATACAAATATCCCCTACATCTATTCTTTCCTGCAGTCTTCAGCAGTGAAGTTCTTCTCAGTGTCCTCTTCACATCCAAATGAATTAGTGCAACAAGCAGCCAATTATGATGAAACAGACTTCTCAAAATATAGGAGACCGAAGGCCATCCTACTTCCAAATGAAGATCTCTGAATCGCACCCACTCAGGCAGAGCTCTTAGCTCATAAACTTTTCCTCACACAGTAATCCTTATCAGATAGCAGGGAATAAAAAAGCATTTTGCTTCGCCCTTATAGTCAGCAACGTCTTGCGTCTTGCGTGTTTACATTGTCTTGTGATTTATTTCTTCTTCGTTGAGGAGAATGAAATCTTAGTGAAGAATTAGATGCATCGCCACGCTAACCCGTATGATAATATCATTCATATGCGCCATAATTTTGCCCTTTTACCTTTACTTCTAAGCATTAAGCTTCCGTTATCTTCCAAGCTTCGTTTCGCGGAATTATTTCCGGCCCTTCCATTTTCTGAGTGAACTTTTGTTTCGAGTCACAGGAACATTAATTAATTAGTTTGCGGGTGTCGTGATGAAGGTTGCGTCGAAAGGGAACAAGAACGCGCTTTGGAGAAAAGCAAATTTTACTTCAAAGGGATCTGTGAAGAGGAGATAAGTATGTGGCCACAGCTACAACGAGATAAGATTAGAAAACAGAATAATAATAAAAAAAACCTCTCTTGCTTAATGCGAGCTTAGAACACGAAGCGAAAGATACTGTAATAACAGGTGGATTATACGGGAATTATGCTAAATTACAAAATTATTTGTTGCTAGGCCTAGTATAAAACCTGACTCTTCAAAGTATTCAACTAAATTCATTAAAAATAAATAAAATAAAAATAAGTTCTTCATATCGGTAAATACTTAATCAGATCAGGTTTTTACCTTCAATATTCTATTTCACAGGTAAATTTATATTATTTAAAATCTCTGATTTAATGTGATTCTGTTCACAAGATGTCAGCTACATTTAAATGCTAATTTAAATTATTGTATAGCCATTAATACTCATTTATTGTATAATAAATAATAGAATTTGAAATAAAAATTGTAATTTAAGTAATAAATCAACAACTACTTATAAAAATAGATACATTTTATATTAGTCTCCTTCTACAGTAAATTATATTTATGATAATAATTGAATAAGTAAACTCTATAGTTAATCGCTTTTGTTTATGTTTGCATATGTTATAATCTTTTCATCCCTATTATGCAGAAGCTGTAAAATGATCTGATTTCTGATTGAAACCTAAATTGAGATTTAGATTTTCGTCCATTTATCTTAATAAAGAGATTACGTCATTAGAGTCAAAACAGAAATATTAATCACACTTTTTCAACTGCACAATTTCCCATGCCTAATATATGATGTTTGGGATTCACTGCAGTAAACTACACATAATTCAGATGTATTTTCATATATACTGCTTGAAAGAAGTAAACGGACATCTCCATGGGCAAGGTGCGTCATGCCATGTAATGAGTCACGTGCTTATAGCCCGTATAGATTGGAGGAATGTGATGCTCCGAAGTCAGTGCAACTGTGTGTAAGTGAAATGGCTGTGAGAAGGGAACTGACAGAGTTAAAGAGGAGCTGTGATAGGATGCCATGTTGCAGGCCTATCTGTTCGGCAAATTGTTGACAACTTGGACCATCCCAGGTCAACAATCAGTGATACCATACTCAGATGAAAGAGCAGGGAGTTAACTACAAGTACTACGCGCACTGGACCCATCACACTCACCGAACGAGACCGTAGGGTGCTACGAAGGATAATATGTAAAAACCGCCATTGGTCGGCCGACACTTTGAATGCAGAGTTCCAGGCATCGACTGGAACACGAATCTGAGTTTCCATCGTAGAATCGCAATAACAAGCACCGCATTACCCGAACCAACAGCGTTGTCTTCAGTGGGACATGGAAGCTCGGAAAACTGTTATGGAGCGATCAATCACGTTATACCCTGTATCGAGCATATGGACAGGTGTGGATGTGGCAGATGCCCGGTGAACGTCTCTTGCGTAACCCCAACTATGCAATTCGGAGGTGGCGGTGTGATGGTATGGTCCTGGTTTGGGCCTTGGAACTCTATTTGTGGTGTGACAAATATTGAACTCCGAGAGGTACATTCTGGACAATGCAATGCTTCCTATTTGTGGTATTACTATGGAACTGACCATTATCTCTTTCAGAAAGCCAATGCACAGTTTCATAAGGCTGGACTGTCCTCCATAGAGTCCTGATTTCAATCCTATTGAACATCTGTGGGATGAACTGGAACGTCGGGTAAGGTCAAGGGACGTCCACCCTACAACAGTTCAGGAGGACCTCATTGGAACCAAAATTCCAATTGATTGCTATCATATGCTTGTGGAAAGTTTGCCTCGTAGGATTGCTGGAGTCATCGCAAGTAAAAGTGGTGCTACATCTTATTTATGTGAGCGCCATGGCCGTTTGTTCCTCACACTATGGTGTCCGTTGACTTCTTTCCAAGCAGTGTCTCGTTCAATGTTCGTGGTCTCCAGTAATAAATACTAGAGAATATCACATTCCAGTGTTGAAATTCAGAACAATTAGCAACTCCTTGAAGATATCATAGTCTTCTAGAAACAATCATGGCGAACCATGATCTCCAAGAACTCACATAGATGGGTTTTTTATTCATTTAACTGATCACTGGAATTATTGTTATAAACTTTATTAAAACGATACAGCATACCGACATTTCTAAAAACACAGACGAAAGTTTTGGTCAACTTCTCCAAACGTAAACAGTTCAATTAAATCTATAGGTACGGATTCATTGAGAGGGTAGAAACGTCCTCAATATTGACCAGCATTATTTAAATAAATAAATTGGAAATATTAGAACATAAACACAAACTTGAATACTATCAGTGATACTGTGTTTAGTTATTTCGGTACATATTATGTAGTTTTCAGTTAGAACTTAAGCCATGTTTATAACTGTGTTAAATGAGTTTTGTTATTCCACCTAAAAGAGGAACATTGAGTACATTAAGTTGGATAATCAACGCCTGTCTGCATATATTTAAATAGTGATTTAATAGACTTAGGTATCATACCGATGCTGGAAGAGATGCGCACTTATTCTTTGAATATTACGTATGTAGGGATGAAGCAGTTCCATTGTTTTCAAGTTTACAATTCGTTTTTTTTTTTTTTTAAACATGTTTGGGAATGGTTACTAAGTTGCTGTAATCTGCTGTATGAGGTTATATAGAATTAAGGCGAAGAATCTCTTGTGCATCAAGCTAACAGAAATAAAAACTACTAAAGCGAGTGACTTACTGTCAATAGGAATGAACTCATAGACGGCCCGAAATCCCTGGTGTTCGATGCTGTCATCAGAGTAGAACTTGAGCCAGAGGTAGCGATCAGTGGAGGCGATGCGGGGCGGAAATTTGTCTCCGCAGAACTTTTGGATAAGATTTGAATAGCCGTGAGGACCGTCCCGGATTTCTAGGCGATCGTATTCACATATTGGGGAATCTTCCAGGTGGAACTGGTCCCGGAAGTCAAGATGAATGATGTGGCCGTAAGGTGCTATCCGAAAGTCAGAGAAAAAAAAGAAAAATTAAATGAGAAATCTGAACATACACTTCTAATTCACTTCACTTCTCTCTTATCCTCTCTTTCCACTGTCCCATTTTCTATTTTTATTCACCACTTTAAAGAAATCACTTAAGTATGATGATAACGGACCCATCAACCCCCCCCCCCCTTCTGACAGTTGTTTTTCTTCTGGTCAGGGTTTCAAAGATGAGGATGCAAATGAACCATAAACCAGATAGATGGAAGCAGAACGATCATTAAGGAAATTAGTACGACAGAAACTCTCCCTAACCCAGTTGCAGGGATAAATATTGGCGTCACACGAAGTGTCACTGTTTTATCTTTCACACGTGACCGACTTACACCCTCACGGTAGATAGAAACCTTTTTAGTTGTGTTTGTACACACGGACTTTATAGGCTGCAAGTAAATTACTAACAGCAGTTTCTCCTAGTGGTGTTGAGGGTTATCGAAGACGCTAATGACATTCACAGTATAAAAGAGGCCATTGCACTTCCCATCCAAGCCATTTGTTTGATAAATTGCATCTCTTCAACCTTACTTCTCTCCATCCAGAGCTTGGGCCCAGTTTGTCTCATTAGAAAATTACATTCTAGCGACAGGGGTGATGAGTTGAAGCAGCTTCCCTTTGCAAGCAAATTGGATTATCGGATTATGCAGATCGACTCAGATAATTCTGCGCCCGGGTGGGTGCATGAAGGGGCTGTTTAGCAAATGACGAATTATAAGATGTAAAAAAAAAAAAAAGGAAGGCTACGAAACTAAAGTAGTGGTTGGGAAATGAGAACGAAATGCTAACATTGGAAGCATTAAGCACATTTCTCCACTGAAAGTAATTAAGATACATCCGAGACCAACTATGTGTTTAGGTTAAATGACTTGGATGTTTTAAGTGTGTTTCTATTGTGATTAGACTTTCTAATGTTTACATCCACACTGCTTGCTAAAAATATTAGAATCTATAGAATTGAATAGACATCGAATTAATTCATTCTTGCATCATTTAAATTTTTATTGAGAATATCTCTTACCTGAAATATTGCGAACACATTCCGTGTTGTTTGGGTAGTTGAAAGGATAGCTAGGTGAATAAAACTCATTCTTTTCTTCGTTGCCTACAGAAAAATTATAACAAGCCCTGGCATGCTCAATTTCATTGAGCTCTCCGCTCTTAAAGCCTTCGACGTCTTTACCTAAATATACAAATACAAAGAGAATATTACAGTTTTGCAGTAGTGTTATCCATATTATATTAATTCTATTAGGTGTATCATGACTTTGTCATTTTTTCTGTTGTGTAATAAGAAATTTTATTAATAAAAGGAAAGATCAATTCTTATTCATCATAAGTCATTATTTCATTAAAAAAAAAAATAACTTTTTCTTCAGAAAGATGCATTAGACTTCTACAACGTAGTATATAAATTCAACTGCATCCGGATGTGACGTAATTTATACCGGATCTGCTGTTGTTCTGTATATTCTCGTCTATATGAACACTTAAGAGATTGTTTTTGATCACTTTAATCACGCTAAAAGAAAAATCTAAAGAAAAAGAACAAAATAAAAGGAAATAAATAAATTTAGTTACTAATTGAGTCAAAAACGAACTACGTATGGCTATAATAGGTATATGGTGAAGGATGTTTCTGGACTTTCCGAGATGAGTCATTGGACTCCATGTAGATGCCAATTAACAATAATAATAACTCTGATTACTTACAATTTATTTATCCGTCCCTTATTTTACATTAGTTTTGAAGTTTTAAAAATAAAACTGCAACGCGTAAAAACAAAAAACATTTAGTTCATTAAATTTAATTTGTTTCCCTTTCTTTTTTCCCTCGTCAGAGGGCGTTTTCTTTTGTTTACAAAGGAAATGATGTAATAGCACGATGAATGTGGTTTGGCAAGTAGTTGAATGTATGTGGTTTGATGGTATCGGTGAATTACTACTACAGCTATTATATATAAAATTCATACTTAATTAAATAATATGAGATATCCTGATTCGTGGTATTATAATACGTTTGTGAATGTAGTTGTGCCATCTATCCTTTTCGCTAATTTTTGAACTACCTAATAGAATGCTTCATATAAATAGTTTTTAAATAATTTGTATTGGGTTTCTTGGCATCTATTAATAGGAATTATCAGGAAAACTAAACCGCACATTTCACTGGATAATATTTTTATTTATTAAAATTACACTGATTCTTTTAATTGTGTATTCGCTTGATATTTCATTACTATATTAGTGCATGAAAAAAAAAAATATATATATATATATCCGTTCCCGGTGTGTCCAACTTGGGTCTGCGCGTACTGATTGCAACTATTATGGCTTTTTTTTTTTTTTTTTTATCCTCCCCCGTCACATTTGGAACAGCTATTTCGAAGCGTTGGTGCTATTTGAATTATATATTCGAGCTGACAGGACTCCAAGTGCATGCTGACATTAGATTTTTCAAATGGATGCAGTATGAAATGACGGCAAATTCTCACTGTCACTTGAAGCCGTTGTAAAGAATAAATAAAATCAGAGCTACGACGTGGAAAAAATTTATTTTTTCCTATTCGTCGAACTCCATATCTATGTAAAACAGAACCGAAATACACAGCAAGGCAATAGCTATACTTTAATTTCGGTCGATCATAGTAGGTCACAATCACGTGACTAACAAAGTAAAAAGTCGCAAAAGGAGTTATAGAATAGAATTAAAAGCTAGATAAGATATGATCGATGGTTCCGATTATGCCAAATCATTTATAGCTATGGGAAGAGTGTATGTCGTTTCCAGCTCTGTATATGTGGGGAAGAGTTTGAGGGCGTGTTCTCCAGTCTAACTGTATGTTTAGCAGGTGGAAAAAACCTGCAAGCTATTTTTTTTTTTCATCCTAAAAAAGGACTAGAACCCGAGAGCCATTAATAATGTCATAAATGCACCTGTGTGTTATTAATAATAATACTATCGACATTAACAGAATAATAGAAGCTCATAAAAGATGCATACAATCAGTTATAGTAGCACAAAAGTCTTTTGTGCAATTGTATTTGAAGATGGAAGTCTCAAACGTCTGCAAGCTATAGTATACTTTTCTTAACGCTTTTGTTATCCAAAAGAAGTCTACGTATGTTAAAATTCGTCTTATATATTTTGGATATAACTATTAATGTATTATTTCAATAATTATAATGTATGGACCGCGCGGTTAGCTAAATAGGGAAACACAAAAATTACAACACAAACAAAGAAAAACCAAACATAATTAAAGAATTAATGCAAAACTACAACACAGACAGAACACTCCCAGAAAATAAAATAGCCATCAACGCACTCAAAGCAAAACTAACACAAATTGAAATAAAAGAGGCTGAAGGGGCTTGGGTTCGCGCTAAAATCAAAACAATGGAACAAGATGAAGGAAGGACCAAAACTCCGTGGCTCTTTGAACAACAAAAAAAAAAACAGAAAGCGACTTTTAATAAAATAAAACACGAGGGGACAGAAATCGAGGGCGATGCAAATCTCCTCCGATTCTTTCACTCACAGTACACGAATACCTTCTCTGGAAAAGAAAATGACGAAACAGAAACACGAAACTTCTTGACACAACTACCAACACTCACAGACAAGAAGCAGAAGACATTGACTCGCCAATCACACTAACCGAATGCAAAAAAATTATAAAATCTCTATCCCTACACAAATCCCCAGGACCCGACGGCCTCACCGCGGAGTTTTACAAAGCGTGCTACCCCCTGTTTGAGACACTATTTATGAAAATGCTATCCG
Source organism: Typopeltis vanoorti (assembly GCF_054136105.1). Lineage (NCBI taxonomy): Eukaryota > Metazoa > Arthropoda > Arachnida > Uropygi > Thelyphonidae > Typopeltis > Typopeltis vanoorti. Next base: position 81,340,475 of record NC_143557.1, read on the forward strand.
AAATACACAATTTGGAGAGCACCCCCAGAACATTTCAACCTCGGCTACATCGCATTAATACCAAAAAAGAAAGACACAGCAAAAAAACAAAGAGACACAATGGAGAGAAATCACACTGCTCAATACAGACCAAAAATTTTTAACTATAATTATCTCTGAAAGAGTACAGAAACACATAACCCAGATCATATCCAAATCCCAAACCTGCGGAATAAAAGGCCAAAAAATAGAGGACAATATCCTGCAAGTTCGATGTATATACGAGCACTACCAGGCAACACAACAACCATGCTTACTGGTAGGTCTCGACATTGAAAAGGCCTTTGACTCAGTGAGTCATCGTTACCTAAATGAAGTCATCAAAGCCGCAGGTTTTGGGAAAAAATTTCAAAATCTGATCTCAAATATCTACACCACAGCAGAGTCACGCCTGATCATAAACAAGAAACTGTCTGCACCGGTCAAAATTAAATGCTCGGTCAGACAGGGAGACAGCCTCTCCATGATGCTCTTTGCTCTCGCCTTAGAGCCGGTGATCCAAGAAATATCAAAACATCCCGCATAGCGGGCACTCACATAGGAGGTGAAGGAAAAACAAAAGTGCTCGCATATGCCGACGATGTAACATTAACTGTAACTACAGCCGAGTCCTTCACACTCGCATACAACATACTCAAAAATTTTGAAAAAAAGCGTCAGCACTCCAAGTAAACCTGCACAAATATCATGCGATGTTCGTCGGCAGGTGGGTAAAAAGGCCTACCATGCCGAACGATGTAAAAATAAACAAACACCTACCACTTCTGGAGATCGTCATAATCCAACACAACACACAATGGGAGCTTGCACATATAAAAATAACCAAGAAAATTACACAGATGAGACACAGACAACTATCACTAACAAGTAAAGCTAAAATATGCAATCAATACTTACTGTCTAAGATATGGTACCTCATGAATAATACTAATTACAACGGTCAAGAAGTAGACAGAATACACAGAGAGTGTGCAAAATTCATCTCGGGTTCCAACTACGAACACCCATCAGAAGATCCACAATATTCCATGACATTGAGGAGGGAGGACTCGGCTTAATAAACGTACACCTAAAAACTCTAAGTTCGAGAGCAAAAATCATAGAGAGAGCTTACACAGAGGAAAAAGCGTGGAGCGCATATATATACTATACTATATGCAGAAGATAATGCCCGACAAAGTAATATGTTCCCTTCCGCATTCGAGGGGCAAAACACCAAGAATGTTCCACGAGATTGCCGAAGGCAAAACTTTATCAATAAATACATAGGAATAAAAGAATTCTTGAAGATGAGACCTAAAGCAGCACACATCAAACTCACGCGCACAGTTATACCACCACCACAACACCGGGAGATTGAAAGAGGGACATTAAGACTACCAAACGCACTAAAAAAAGCTTTCAAACTGTTCATAAATCCAAAATTAAAAACCTTCTACTACAAAGTACACCACGCTTGCTTGCCCACAAAAATATGGTGCACAGCGAAAGGGATCCCACTTCAAGGCCCCGCCAGATGTCATTTTTCCCCCAACCCAGAAACACTTTACTACTTAATGATGCACTGCCCTCACACCTCCCCAAATATGGAACACGGTTCAAACATTCATAAAACACAAAGACCCTTAACGGAACACACATTATACTGGTTAAACGAAGGTAACATTAACACAACTAAAGCAATCCTCATCATAACAACCATGTACTCGATTTGAATACAGATGCGACAAAATCTACGGAAGGGAAACAGGACCAGACATACTCAGGAAAATAAATAACATATTAAAAGAAACAATCACCGATACCATAAACAGAAACAAAATAACAAAACACCAATGGCGGAAAATAGGTCTCATCTCAGAATTCGAAGAACGACTGCAAATCATAGAAATAAAGGACCCACCATAAATAAATACATAAACAAACCCATACACGACGTTTTGTAGAACGCGAAAGGATAAAATAGATATACATAAGGGAATGAAAAACATTGTGTACACTTTTTCATTAAGCTGTACAGCCAATTGTACATTGATTGCTTTATACTATAATTAGTTGTATTTTTGTGCATAATATTGGTCAACTATAGAGGTTGTAGTTTAGTTTTATGTATCAAAAATGTCGTGACAGTCTGTATAGTGGAAGAGTGTGACGACACTCTGCTGATCCGCTGGGTAATCTCAATTCTCTGCCAAAATGTAACCCTCTCTTTTATGTTAAAGCAACTGCAATCCAAAAGAGATAATAACGGCGGAATAAACCATGTAATGATGTACTGCAAAAACAAATTTTAAAGTAATTATATGTAAAGAATATGTATGATATGTAAAGTAACTACCCAAAGAATGGTAAAGTAGTCCAGGTGGAAATAGACACTGAGCATGTTATAGTGTTGTATATGAAAATGAAATATCAATGTAAAACGTTTCCTTTGAAAAGCAGGCTATGTACATATTGTGTATATATCTGTGAATAGTTGTATATATATTTATTATGAATGTATATAGATGCTTTGGATTAATAAAATATTGGTCAGCCTAGTGGTTTTGCGTTTCGCAACCTTATGCCTGGGGAAGGAATGTCCTAGGTTCGATTCCCGTCAACGACATGAGGAGCTTCAGGATCTTCCTCAGCCATAGCCAAGCTAGCCGGTCTTAGGCGTGGACAGCAGGGTTTTTTCCGCCAGTTTATCTGGGGTTTTTCATCCCGCAAGCAGGCAAACTGGCCTTGAGAACTCAACACTACGGACATTGGATACACCGGGTCGTAGGGCTGACCACCTTATCCTGTGAACGGTTTGATATCCGATGATTAATAAACCCTCGGCACCGCAAGATAAAAGAGAGTAAAAGGGAGATGAGATTATAATGTCTATGTTCATTGCGAATCTTCTTGATGCCTGAAGATCCTGCGAGCCAATGAAAGTTAGTGAAACATCGAAAAAAAAAGCATTTAGTTTAAAAATCTACGAGTTTAATCAATTCTAATTATAAGTATTATTATGAATAGCATATATTTAATTCATGATCATGAATTGATTTTATTATGAATCAACGTTTGCGTCAAAATGATGTTGAACTATATGCTAACAATGATGCGATATAAAGATAAACTCGCAATTTTCATTATTGATAAAAGATACTTCTCTGATCATAACGTCAATCCTACGTTATGATCAGAGAAGGAAGGTAAGAGTAGAGTCGAAGTGGTTATAGAACTAGTGGGAAGTGAGGAGGATAAAAATAGCAATTACGACGAGAGTGTTAGCTGTTCGTTATAGACCTTCTGACCGAAAGCTATCGCGAAAAACACGTCACGCGCTCTTCTGCCATCCAGGATAGTGAAAAAGAGAGGCAGAAGAAGATAAGTCTAAATGAAATATTTAATGACGATCGCGCTAAATTGATTTGACTGCTAAGATAAACACCCGAAGTTGTTTGGCTTCTTCACGGGAGGTATGCGCTGATAGCTAAGACAGTTTAAACTTTCCCTGATTTTTCGAGTGTTGCCTGTCGATGGCTGGTAGGATAAAAGACCCACATCAACTCCATGGTAACGGCATAGCTAGCAGTAAAAAGGTGACTGAAATCACACGCACACACACACACACAAGTGCACCATGAAACCATATTTTATTTGTACGACGTAAAATCGGCCATCATATCTGACGATGTCTTGATAATGCATCCTCGGAACTCATCCCTCTCTCTAGCGGGTCCACATCTTTGGAATGGGGCTCACAATGTTTTCCAGATAGCGCAGTTAAAGTAACTAATGGTTAATGTTCCTATTTATATTCTTAGTTAGAGTGGGGTGGTTTGACTCACGTAGCTAGAAAAGGAACAAAAACCAATCTGCGGTACTTCGTAAAAATGTTATTTAGCGTTTCGTGTTTCGTGTTGGTACACAGAAAAAGTAAACGATAGTTCACGGAAGCCATTCGTTCTTAGAAATTTATTCCTAACGTTTAGTTTGCTCTTTAGCGAAAACCTAATGCACATTTGGAGACAGACAGACAGACAGGAGAGGAAGGATTACGCATCAAAGATACCTAATACTGTAATATATTATTATCGTTTAAAATGTTGATGTAATGGCCTGGTTGGAAAGCATTTCTGTTCATAGAAATATGCGGTTTTTAAATCGATGCAGAATCAATCGTTTAAATTTCTCATTTTGTGTACAGCCTGAAATACAAGAGACCATCCAATAACCGAAGTAAAGAACTGAAATCTTTAATAAGCCTAACTTGTATTGAAGTGCACAAACATAAGTGCAAAACGTGATAATAATGACTGATTAATTTAAAAATAAGATCCCTCACAATTAAATAGTTGTAGTAGTTCGTATAGTAAACAATTCACAGTTCGAACTGAGAGAGATTCTTCTTCAGTTTATTATTTTCCCAAACCACGTCTCTGCTTTTCCTCTCTCTCTCTCTGTCTGTGTGTGTGTGTCCTTTTTCTAATCCTGTCTTTCCTCTTGATTCCACACACATCCGTTTTAGCAGTTACATCGCCGTCATTTTCATTTTTAATGTTTTTTCTTCAGTACCCAACATTCTACTCTATATACATCCTAGCTGATCTTACTCAATTCTTACAAAATGTTTAATCATATCCGCACTATACGATTGCATACCTGTTTCCACTTTCTTCGTCCACACCCCTTATCGATCTCTCCATCAATTTCTTATTCAACTGCAAAACTCAACACGAGTACTCCAATGATTTTTCTGAACAATAGTCTTCTCAGTAAGTCCAGTCGTAGTGCTGCCTATATATATATATCTTTCCTCACCAAAATTATAAATTGTATATTCTGTCTTCGATCATTAACTCTTTAGTTTCCAACTTATTATTTTAATTTCATCTTGATTTCTCATTCAATACTACATCATTCGCAAACATCAAATACCGTGATGCTCTAACACTTACAGTTTGGTGGCGAGAATATCATGACTTTTGACCTTCGATTGGAATGATTTAGGTTTAAGTCTCGTATAGGACGCAGGAGACCTAAATTGAAAGGTGATTTTAACTGGAATGAGTTAACCGATCTCATACTGAAACTTGAGTTTTTATTTCACTCAAACAGCCAGAGAATACAAGCCGTTTATAGGCATAACGCATGTCATAGCTGCTTCAGTCGCAATTCAAACCATACCGTAGTTTGAATCGCGACTCTGTCTTGTGTATGTCACCATTGCCAACAACGAGGCAGGAATCAATGCTGAAAACTCTGATGTCGACCTCACGCCTTTGTTTCTCTACAAACGCTTCTCACACAATTATAGCTTCAAATCAAATCAACCTTAATCTTGATTAGCACAATAAATTCATCAAATGTGGTATTAGCAATGTAGATGGTCCTCATACTATAAAGATGTTTCTTTCGTTCTTTGTACTTTTTTAAATCTATTATCTTATAAATACTGGTGCGTGTAGAGCTAAGTGAAGTGAGCCTCCACATCCTTGTCAAAAGAAGACGCACTCTTTGTTAGGAAAGATCTGGGTTCGAACTCTGTCCAGGGTTCAAGACATATTTAAGATCTTTTTAACCGAATGTTAGTTAGCCAGATTCATACAAGGTAGATTTTTTTCCTTTCGATAACAAGTTTCTCTTTTACCTGCAAAACAAAAATTATCTGGGGTTTTGTCTCACAAATAGCAAATAAAAACGATCGGCTTATCATAATCTGTATTCACAAAGAATAGCACGCGAGCACTTCGAGTTGGTTTAAATTAAGCATTACAGAAATTTATAACGAAATCATATCTTTCGTAATGGTCGCATTTAAAATACAATCTAGTATAGTTTTAATAATTACAATTATAAACTTTTATTCATTTTAAAATGATCACTAAGACTTAACTGATTTTTTTTTTTTTTTTTTTTTTTTTTTTGATGAGGCGTTTGGCTCTACATTTCATTGCTGCATTATTTTGTGTTTGTTACCACTGCGCATGACTACTGAGTGAAATACATCTCTGAATTGAAGATCGCATTATAAGGCATCAGAGAAATGTTATATTACACTGATGATGGTTTTGGCATTTTGAAATATAATTTCTCGGATACATTGGATGCATATTCGGATATATATGTTCTTTTCCCACACACACATACGAACACACTCCTCAAAATCTCAACTGCTTTTTTCTTTTTCTTTTTTTTTTTTTTTTTACGTGAATCCTATACAATAGTTCAAAATACACGACCAAGACAGTAGCAGAATAACCCACGAATTGAAGTAAAAAATGGATTTATTTACTTTCCAATATTTATCTGAGAATTCTATCGAATGTTTCAGATACGTATTTATGAACATTGTCAAAAACTGGTTCGACCCGGACAGTCCATCATAGGTGTGGTAACTGTAACTTTCAGAAAGTTGAAATATTAGTAGTTAGCAATTAAAATCATCCAGTGAGGATTGAATTTTACAGCAGAGCGAAAAAAAAATCTATTTTTATGTGAGACTTTGATAGCCCTCAGTGACCCCAGATAGGCCATAAATCCACTGGGGATACAAAAGATGGATGAGGATTTTCCACGGATTTAATTCTCATCGGGTTCCCAAAGCTATTCTTTCACAACTGCTGGTGCAGTATGAGAGATTGTGTTTTCGGACGATACATAAAATCCCATTCAATAAAAGATAGAACTTTGTTATCAGCAACACATTTGGCTTCGTTACACAAAGTCAGTAATATTATAAATAAAACAGAATTGGGAAAAACGTCCATAAGTCTTTTGCAGTCACAAACGAGCTAAAATTCGATGGATGCAAATTGGCTCCATCTTTGCATATTCATTAGCTACGATAAGACGGAATTGGCATTCTAGGGTGTGTATTTCACGGTGATGGAAGGAATGCGTCCGATATACCACACCAAAGTGAAACTCCAATTACAGATGGCCTAGAAAAATCAAGAAAAAGGACGACATCCGATTTTGCAATGGACTGTTGTCAAAATATTAATCCCAGCGTAATTTCTTTGTATCCTTCTACACCCGTTTCGAAATTTTGTTTCTTTCATTACAAAGAATGTGGTATTTCCACTATAGAAGGTTGGGCTTGAGATGGACATGACCTGATGCTATGTTTATGTACTTATGAGAACAAACGTGTGGTTCAAATAGCTCATTCACAGATATACAGCGAATGTATTGTAATTCCAGATGCAATCTACCATTAGTGTTCTCTTGCGTGGGTTTAGTATTCCCCTTCACTACTTCGTGTTTACAGTCGACTCGGGATGAATAATAAGGTGATCTTGCTCTGACAGCAGTTCTCAGTATAGGCATAGCAGTTTGTATTCGTATTCAGTTGAACATCTCTAGGTGCATAACACGGGAAACGAACACTTGTTATCTGCTTATTATACATTAGAATTTAATGATATTCATACAGTGTACGTATAACATGCACGGTGTTGTTGATAATATCAGTGGGCATGTTTAAAAAGCGAAAGTTCGTATGGTGTATAAACTGGGTAAATATCTTAACAGATAACATTTAGCAAAAACTGAGTTCAATTTTCTTACTTTCCGATAGATGGCATTACTGGTTAGTACTATAAATATTGAATAGTATGGATTCCCTCGATACGATTGGATCAACATTCTATCCATTGCTTACGGCAGCGAATTCTGAATAAACTATCGCCAATAAAAATTTAAAAAAAGAAAAATATTTTGAGCCTTCAGAAATGTTTACACTAGGGAGATTTCAGATTATGCTTCTCATCAAGGCAAACTTCATTCGACTTGTTAAGCGCTGTACTGATGTTGACAACATGATGGGGACATCTTTCACGGTGACTTCTCCTATCTCATTCACTTCTACATCACGCTCGACACTTTTCAGTAATCCTATTACTCGCGCCATCTACCTTTGAAAATCATTCACTAATAACATTCTATTTTTCTGTCTATTAAGTTGAAGACTTGAATGTTTACAGCTTATTTTCCCGAAATGTGTAATTTATGCTGCAAGCGAAACATTTTTGAAACATTCACAAACAATTAAAAAATAATAATGATAACTAACAATTTTATAGTTTAAAATATTTTCCGATGTGGAAATATGGACGTTATATCGAAATATTACTTTATAATTCAAAGAATAGGCGTATATGTTTCCATAACAACAAGCGATTCTGTTTATATTTATCACGTGGGAGTGGTCAGTTTTTATCGAACAATGCATAATCGCTAATAAATGATGTTATGATGCCAATAAGGATAGCGCACTACGCGCGCCGAAATTCTAGCCATTGATTTTTTTTTTTTTTTTTTTAGAAAATTCTGCAGCGGCTGCAGAATTGAGGACTCCAAGTTGCAAGGCTCCCCCCATCCCCTTTAATTACTTTGTACTTTGTTTCGTCTGTCATTCTAGTTTTTTGTCTTATCATAATATTTTTTTTCGCCGGTCGGTGTCCGTTGTATGAAATAAAATATTTAATTAGTTCCACAGGTATACGGAATTAGTACGGCACAACACATTAAAGTACTGCTTTAATGAAGCTCCCCTTTCCTTCTCTCCCCCCCTTAGTGTTGCGCCAGGCCGAGTGTAAACCAGAGGCAAGATAATGCCGCTTTCTCTCCCGACTCGTGTTTACCGGGCTTATAGTCCTGCGTGACTTAACTTCATAATGACTGCTGAGGCCAGCCCCGCTTCACGGCATCTTTCGGAATCCTCCTCCGTCACTTACATGTCGCCTGCACTGGCACCTGCAGGAGAGCGAAGAAGGGGAAGCTGGTGGAGAGTAAGAAATGAAATTAAGTCCCCGTGTTGCAGTGGAGGTGAAAGAAAAAAAATAAAAAGTCATTCTCTTTTTAACCAGAATGGTTGCAAAAGTATTTTAAGGTGACGCTCCCTTCGAGGTGGTTTGGAACGTAAATACTGGTTATTGGGGGTTTGGAGAAGGGAACAAAGGGGTACAGAGTCATATGAATCGAATACTGTTCTATGTTTAAGGATAGTCCCGAACTGCAGGCCTGTGATTTTTTTACGTTCTTCAAGAATAAATGGTATTTCCTTATTAGATTTTTTTTCGTTTTTTTTCAATCTACTGTAAATGTTGAATCCTATTTTTTGTAAAGGATTAAATTAGCAAAAGTACACGTAAAAATATGTTAATAGAAAAATATTTATGCATCATCGAAGAAAGATTCAAGTCTATTTACAAACGGGTTCAGATACACCAGAAATTAGTTTATATATTAATAGAATTAAATGCTCGCATCTATGATCATTTGGCTGAAGTATTCTGTTTCCCTTGGTAAGTTATGACTGCTTTGATTATTATATGATTGGGAATTAAAGCTTTTGTTCATATAAGGAGAATGTACACTATTCATCATTAAAGCCAAAATCGAATGATTTAACAAGACTAACGAAAATATCTATTTTCACCAGAACTGACTAATTGGTTAAGATTACAGTAAGGAGCTAAGGTTATGTTGAGATTATATTGTCTTTTAACACGTTATCAGCAGTTGGTGGTCTTATTATTTAAAGGCTGAAAATCTTCAGCACAGTTTAAAACTTATATCGTGTTCTGATGCATTAATCATCTACGCATGCGCGAATTCTAGATCGATGATACAACAATTTAATGAAAATGTTGTCACCTTTAAAAATAGCTAAGATGTCAACTTGACAATAATCTATTGATCCGAAATCGCTTCAATTACATGATATAAACTTATTAAATTTTCATAATATTGTTTGCATTATTTGTAAAATTCATTGCAGTTCGTAGTAGTTTCAAGAATAAGCAGATAGTGAATTAAAGCGTCAATCTTTGAGAAAAAGAAATCCTACTGCTCTTCTTTCGTTCGGTTAATATTTTTACGTGCGTTTGTCAAGTGAACAGCAACTATTCACTTCGCCATGTCTGATCGTTCGTATGAAATAAATCGCGAATGAATATATCGATATTTGATGAAATTATATTAACATTTTTAGAAAAAAAAATGTCTACCTATTTTCATTTTTGTTCATATCACACAATAACAATAATTAACACTTTACACGAAGGACCAAAACACGTTTTTATTACGTCAGTGACGCGCGCAGTGGAGTTACCCTTGGGCGCCTCTGATTTGAATTACTTTTTGTCTTTGGTTTACCAATTAACATATATTAATATTGCGAAAGATCCAAGCAATGTTATATTGTTAAAATAAATAATTTAAAATAATAATAAAAAGTTTTAAAAGGTCTAGTTTTCGATTGTATTAATTTGTATTTATTTATTATTTTTTAAAATATATTTTGGGGAAATGTGAATTGGCTTTGCGGGTCTACAAGCGAAGACATTTAAAAACAACCCAATTTAATTAATATATCTTAAATGCGTTCGACGGTATGAATGCAGAACGCTGCTAATTAGGCTTAAGTTCCTTTAGTAAGCTGTCCGATGTGATTTGTTTGTGTCGATATTTTATCATTGCAATGCAACATTGATTTAGAAGAGAATTGATTTACTTCATTCAAGGATGAAATATTTAAATTAATAACATAGAATGTGCTTTATTAAAGAAGAAATAACAATTAGTACTGATCGTGGGCTGTAATGACAGCGAACTAAAGGATAACTTCAACTGTTGGTATGCCTCCATCAAAATGTTAAAAATCACGAAAGAATAAAGGCAAGTAGGGAATGCGTACTTGCCTTTATTTATAGACATCTGAGGTGAAAAGAAGCACACAATGTGTCTGATTTTCACTCATCCAAAACGTTAATTGTGAAAGGTAACAATTTAGTTCCCAGACTACTCATTAGGTGGCAAAATTATAGTCCTTAGTATGTTATTGCTAAGACTAGCTGACAGATGAAACTAATCAGCTTGCAGCTTCAGGTTAAACGTGCGCACGCACACACACGCCACTAATAATAATCATAATAATACCATTTGAAAAATTCAGCGTGGTATCAGCGACAAATGTCGGTTTCTATGACACGTTATACGAACCTTTATAATTACGCGCGCACCTTTTTAAGCTTACTTGTTTGATTAATATTGATCAAAATATAAGACGACGACACCAGAAAAGAAATTAGCGCACGTGAGCGTCTAGTGTTTCAACTTTTTTTAATAGGGTGGCTGGCAGTTGATTTCGATGATGGAACTAACGAGGCTTTGATGTCACCTCTTGGCCATTCTTTTCGGTCAAATGGATAAAGTAGCTCCGAATGGGCGTATTTTTATTTTTATTTGTTCCCCCCCCCCCTTTTTTTTTTTCTCTTCTCGGACCGAACACCAAAAACAACACAAGACTTTTGTTGGTCTACTGGCCTAGCGTAACTAACTTGGATATGGCAGAATAGAAACAGACATCGCGGACATTTCTTGAGAGGAATAGTTCCCTCAAAACAAAAACATCAAAGGAACCATCCCCTCTCATTTATTTCTCTACCGCCCAGCTGGTTTTTGTTTGCCGGAACACTGGATTGGTTAATAGTGTGGATGCATCTTGTCTTTCATCTAAAATCACCCATTCTTTTATATTGTGTTGCCGATTTTCTAGAATGCATCCTAGCAACGAAAAAAAAAAAAAATTCCTCTATATGAAAGAAACGACACTAAACACAAATAAATATTATATTAGTGAAAAGATATGCAAAATTTAAAAAAAACACGAGATACCTCCGTTTTTTTTTTTTTTTTTTTTTTTTTTGGTCAGTTTTCATTGTAATCCATAATCTTGTCACATAAACAAATTATAAAAAAAAAAAAAAAAATAAAAAACTTTTTAAATTCTTTCTTTGATCGCAAACGCTAAGTGATCCAGACTGGCAAGTTGCTCTGAATTAGCATTGTTTGATAACACAAAATGTATCTAATCAGAGCAAATTAGCTCTAAAAACACAAAGCCTCTAAAAACACCTTTACTTAATTAGCTTCCAATTCTTTATTTTGTGTGAAACGATTGCACGGCAAATGAAGATCGTCCTGTAACCATGGTTTAAATCCGAAACTGCATTTTTTTTTTGCATTTTTATAAACTAAATTAGTTCATAGTAATTGACAGAACCGTTTTTTTTCGGTGCATTTAGTTCATTTCTCAAATAGGATTGTTTTAACTGTATCTAACAATACGTCACATAAAGCCACGCCCCATTACTGACGTCACTCTATACTGACCAATCTACGTGTTTGTTTATCCTCAATCTAGTAGTTGGTGAGTTAGCAATACTACTTGACTAGAGAATTATTGGTCCTGATAAAGATTCCCCACGTCATAGACTGGATTCGAAACCGAACCGGACTGCGGAGACTCACACACAAATGGGTACCGAAAAATAGATTGAATTAATTACAAACAACCGTTAAAAAAAAGAACGTATTTTTAGTCACGTATGTACTTCGTAAAACCAGGTTTTCATACAGAACTATATTTTGTATTAAAAATTAGATCTGTCACAGCTATGTTTTATTATTTTATTATTATTTTAGCGTTAAATGCCTTTTTTTTTTTCTACTAAAAGCGCTTTCAAGTAATGGCTGACATCCACTTTTCTCTTCTCATAAACTCAGCAGTGAACCCTGGCCATCGGCCTCAACTAATTTCAGCGTCCGTATGAAATTGAAGCAAGGGTGGCCCTCCGTGACTATTTTCTCATGACCAAGCAATGTACGCAACGTTTGCTCGTATTACGCAACTGTTTATTATCAGCCCTCTTTTCCTTTAGAACGGCGTTTCGCTAGCCATTATGCAAATATTGCACGAGAATAGACTACATTTATTTCCACGCATCGTTACTATTTGTAGTCATGGAAGCACGGACTTCAGTCGTCGGGTGGGGGGGGGGGGGGGAACACAATTCACGTATTCAACGCGTTTAGTCATATTTACATACTGAAATTCTTTATGACGCGAACGCCCCGACTCACTTAGAATTTATAGAAAGGGTGAGAAGACTTTTTTGGTTTCTTCGATAGGCTTAACAAAAGTATTACCTAATTAGAATACGAAAAAAAAAAAAAACTTACTGAAGGAAAAATAGAAAGAAAAAAAGTAAAGAAAAATAAAACCTGAATATGCTTGAGGATCAAAAACTTTTATCGGAAATTCCCAAGTTTATTTTTATTATTTTTTTAAGGAATTTTTCATTCTCTGTTGTTGAACCAGAACTTTTAGAACGGACAGAATGAATCACTGCATTCTATTTTTAACGTGTTTTTTTTTTTTTTTGGTCTTTAAATGCATTCACGTGAAAGTCGAGGTTCTAAATATATCATTCTTCATCTCATTTCGTTTTTATATTTCTGTTGAAATGCAAAAGAGAAAAGCAAATCATCCAAATAAAAAGGTAAGTCGAATAGAGGCAGGTTCTGCCAAACTTTGAGTTTCCTGGGTTATTGCAGCAGCTACAAAAAAAAAAAAAAAAACCTTTTCTATAAAGCAAGAATCTTTTTTTACCAATCGATACGTCCGTCCGTTCGTAAGATTAACGCTTTTCGTTCACCTGCCGATTACTTAAAATTTATCATCCCTGGCTGCTACTACTGTAAAGACGGATTATTTTCGTACACACGCCTGTCACCCTTAACTCTCCTAATCGTAGATTTCCTCTCGCTTCAACTAAACGTATGGAAAACATGATTGGAAATAATAATAAAAAAAAAAAGTTTCCTTTTTAAGGGACGGGGGAGGGCTGTAAACGTTATTGATGTTAGCTACTTTAAAACTTGTACACGAGAAGTCAGTTATCGCTTTACCTGTAAACAAACAGAATCGTATTAAATAGCATCTTACATAAAGTTCCGAGAGCTGATCAACTTAAATAGTGGTTATTCATTAAATTTTCTACAGAAAATAAATATTGTATAATATTTTATTTATTTCTTTATTTAAATTTATTCTGTTTGTAAAATCTGAAAATGTTAAGAAAATAAACTAAATATTTTTTCTTATAATAAATATACCAAAATTTGTAATTCATAATAATTAAACAATTAGATGTTCAAAATCGTTGAAATTGAAATATTCGTATAGCACCAATAAAAATGTTTAAATTTGTGCTAATAGTGTTTAAAATGAAATTTTAAACACTATTAGCAATTTTTGCTACAATTGACGCAATAAAAGTTATGACGATTGGTAACAATTTATTCCCTAATTTGTATTGGTTCCAGGAATGATCAGTGATGAAAGACAAAATAACTGTTACAACAATCCATGTATTTCTGATACACACACTCTCTCCGTATCTTTATCCCTCGTGGTATTTTTGCTTCGAATATTTTCTTTGCTAATCTTTCTGTTTATATATTTTCTCATACGTATAAGATAAATTCAACTATTTGGGTTCAGTAGTGGATAGTAAAGGTGAAGTGGAAAGGGAAGTCAATAACAGAATTCAGACAGGATGGAAGGATTGGAAAGAAATGTCAGGAATGTTGTGTGATAGAAATGTTCCAGTGAAAAAAAAAATCCAATGAAAGCAAGATTAGTGCTACAGAAATGAGGATGATTCGATGGCTGTGTGGAGTAACAAGGAAAGACCACGGAAATACAATTGGCTTGTATTTTATTAACTATCGGACGTATAATAAAGAAAATATAAACATCTGAATAATTATTTAGAAGTTTTATTTATTATATTTATAATTTATTCACATTCAAATATTTCAATAAATATAAATCGTTTAGAGAACAATTATTAATTTTTTACGCTAATAGCTATTTGGTGCAACACCTCTTTACGCGTTGTTACGGGCGCCTTTTAAAGGTTACAGAGATTTAATATTAAATTTACATACATACATCTGCGTCCCCCCAATATTTTGTCGCCCCAAGCGATGCTTGGTTCGCTTGTATGGTAGATTCGGCCCTGGTTCACGTGTTCTAAGTTCCACACATCTTAGCACTGTGCTACAACAACTCTCTCATCTAATCATTAGCATCGAATTCTGATATCATTCCTCAAGAGTGTACAGGATGCTATGATAATACTATATGATTATGTTTGCATTATAACTAGCTTCCATCAACAGTTTTATCATAAATTAATCTGGTCTTTTTTCAGGTTTCCAATATGGTCACATCTAACATCGATTTTCTAACGCACTACTAATGCATCCGTCTACCTAGATTTCGGTCGTTCGTTCACTGGGTCTTTTTCCTACATCCCATTCTGTTTAAACCGCATCACCTTAACTATGAAAACACATTCTTGAATGAAAAACGATGCCGAAATCCTTCCTAATATTTTTATATTTAACATGATTCTGCTATTGATGACATCTGGCCATTCTCCCTAATTCCTCTCAGACCTCTCCAATCCATGGTCTCTACTTTTATTTTTAACCGAACTCTCATCATATCCATAACTTTAAATTGGCTTGTCTTGTTCATCTTTTAGTATTTTTTAAGAAGTTTACTATTTTGACTAATTTCTCTCTTTTTCTATATAACTCGACTTCGGTCATAAGTACTTGTTTTTATTTTATTACTATTTACAAATTTAATTTGCCTTCTTCACTGAAAAATTGTATCTAAATAGTTATTTGACCTGTTCTGGAGATTCTAAAGACGTGTATTGAATATATTTATGAATATAATACTATCTGCATAAAGCAAAGAGCCATTTAATATCTCGATGTTGAGGGTTTGATTTGACGCCATTTTCCTTTTATGATGTGATCCATATAGATGATGAAAAATACTGAAGATAGTGTGTACATGTGAATTCAATTTAAGTAACGGCTAGATATTGTTCTATTTAATTTCCCATTTACACAATCTAACTTGTAGAGTCTTGAACAGCTTTCCTTTTTGCATCCTTGTCAAATGCCTTTTTTTTTACAGATCTGTAAAAGTTAAATGCAGATCCTTGCCTTATTTCCATGATGTTTCAACTGTCTTAAAATGAAAATCCTATCCCGACAACGCTTGTTTGGATTGGACCCAAAACTTGTTCCTCTCCAAGTTTTTCTTTGACAGTTTTTCTTAGCCTCTTCTCAAGTGCATAAATCTTACCAGGAATACTCAATAAGGAAACTCCTCTATAATTTTCACATTCAGTTTTATTTCACTTTTTTATTGATGAGAGTTCGACCCCAATCATCCAGAATCTAACCAGACCTTCCGAATTATGCGGTGCCGCCACTGTAAAACTTTTATACTTTCATATATAGGAGCACTTCAAGTCGAATATCATCTACTCCCACTGCCTTTCTACATTTCAAATTTCCGATGGCTTTTTTTTTATTACCACATGTTGATTTATTCTCCTGATTTTACTCTTGAATAGTCTGAATTTAGTAATATTTCACAGTGATTACGTCATACATCGATAATATCTCCAGTGTTCTTATCATCATTATCATCTCTTTCTTTTACAGCACTCTTCCCACCATTTCTAAGCTTTTTTTTTAGTAGTAGCTTCCAAATACTTTCCCACCTTCCTGCATTTATATACTTCTATATTTTTACCAAAGTATTTCCAAAATTAAATGTACATTTTTTTATATTACTTAATAAGTGATTATTATACATGTAAGTTTTTCATTGACTGTGACTCGGTGTGTCCTATGCAATGATGTATTTTATTATAGAAATCACATTTTGTTTTGCATATACACATTAAAATCCTGTTTTTTATACCCCAAAGCAACTAAGGGCCATAAGGTAATTGTATTATATTGGTTTTAACGAGCGTTTAAAACCAATGTTCCTATAAGAAACACGACAATTCTATATGAGAATACAACGCAGAGGTGATTGGAACATGATTACGTCTCTGTATTGCTTGTTTGTAATAAATCCAAGCTATCCAGAACCCAAGAAACACTTATTCTACTACCTTTCTACAGTAAAATTATCTTATTTAAAACACTTTAAGTAGCTTTTCCGTGTATTGGACAATGAGGGTTCAAAACACACGTCTGAGGTTTCAAACTAATTACTAAATGAATATCTGTCGCCTGTTAACCACTTGGGAGTTTCAGGTTAGTAAAACTGGCCAATTAGTTGGTAAATTTGAAACGCCGACAACAGCGTTTGTATTAAGTTGGTAAAAATTAGGCCACATATTGGAGTTAAATACCTGCTTCTAATTTCTTTTAAAAATTACTTCAAAGATGAGAGGGTATCGAATTATACAATTTTAGTTTTTATACTTTTTTTTTAAGAAGATGCTGATGAATAAGATTTCAAAGAATTAAAATGATGAGACAACAGACAGGACGAAAGAAAAATTTGATAAATTAATGATGATGAATTAGCGTATGCTGATACAACGTCCTTTGTATCATCATAAGCTTTAATTAATAAATAATACGGCATCATCTCATGACGCCAATATTAAACTATTCGTTATACTGTATTTTTGTCTGTATAATGCGCGTGTTTATCTGACCGATTTGCATGTTTTTTGAGGGATGAGAAAACCTGATAAAGTTCCTCAGATGGGATTCAAACCCGGGTCGTCGGGCTCTTCTAAACCAACAGAGCAGGCTACGGAGGCTTTCTTAGAATTGCATAGAGACTTTACTTTAAAATGATTTGTTGTCCCAATTTGATTGACAGTTGCTAATCAACTAATTAAAAAACAAAACAAAAATCAACAGCTCACTATTATACACAGTAATACGAAAGTTAGGCTTAAAACCACGAGGTGGCGGCAGAATGTCTCTCTCTCTCTCTCTCTCCCTTCCTTCCTAAAACCTTGGCCCATTGATAGCTTGAGCTCACCATCAGAGAAGCATTAAAAGATGGAGGACTGCCAACCTATGTTCAAAAAATACGTTAGAGCCTATAAAACTCTCGTTAGAAAATAAAAGGCGTTACAAAAAGATTTATTATATTTAAAATATCATAAAACACAACCATAGACTCAGTTCCTAATTCTGTATTTTCATATAAATATGATCTGTTGATTGTCACTGCGAATAGTCTGAATCAGCATATAGTTTCTGCACGTGATTTCAGGAGATACATATTCAAAGACCTCTACAATATACGTGATGTACTGTCAACTACACACACACACACACGTGTCTACCATGCTGTCCTCTCTTTGGCTAGTATGCTATATAACACTCGTGAGTTGTTTGATATCCACTTCTACAGTTTACCCAATCGATCAGTTCAATGATAGAAAAAAACCACGTGTGATCAAATTTCTTAGTAACACCGTATACTTGTCTGGAAAATGTACTTTAAAGGAGCTGTCATCTAGAGGTTGCTGTAATGGATTTGCTAACATTAACTGATTGATTGAGGTATGGTTTATATAGTGTACAAATGTCAGTAGGAAAAGGATATTGTCGACATGCACACCATTTAGTTGGGTCCCCTCACTGAACTACCATCAGCTGGGATATTGCCTATGCTGTACAATTGTCAGCGTACCGGAGGATCGTCAACTGGGATATTTTCTGCGTACTGTACAAAGGTCATTATCTGATAGTGTTTATATGTTGTACAATTGCCACTTGGGGGATATTGTCGGCTACAATTTTCAGTCGAGATATTCTTCATGAAGAAGTTGTTTTACTAGAATCGCCTCTGCAAGTGTTTTTTTTTAGAAAACTGAGAATATCTTGAGAATAAGAAAGGATCGTTGTCTTTCTATATTAGAAACTCCTAACAGAATGTTACCCGTATATGGAGTTTGTGTTTATTTACGCAAATGCTAATATGTAGGTGTACGGAATGATCATACATCAAAGACTGTTAATATGGACACAAAAATCCCATCTGTCGTACAGCAACTATCACCATCATGGAGATATTCAAGATAATGGTGCCTCATCTCGTCTAGGTTTATGGAAAAGCTTCTAGAGAAAGACAGAGACGTCTCCCCATTCAAATAATATTTGCATTATAGTTGGAGCAGTCTGGAGGAAAGAGAACATGAAACGATTGCCGTTTCACGGTCATACACGCACTTCCGTTCCTCCCAAGAAGCCATTGCAATCTCTGCCTTATTGGATTCGATTACAACTTGGACAGCAAATTGTAGTTCAAGTTTAAAACTATGGAAAAATAATTAAATGTCATGCCAACACACACACATAACCTCGGAGGCAGGAAAACATCACATTTAATTCGCCATCAATTTCCACACATTTGGATCTTCCATAAGCAACTGTAACATGTCATCTCCATGGAAACTAGGCGAACCTTTCACATCCCGAGAATCAACGTTTTCGCTATTTATTCTAGCAGAAATCTTAAGTAGATTTTTTTCCCCCTTTTGTTAACCAGAATCTACGTTTCGAACAAATAGTGCTCGGAACAGTTGAGGAGGGAGAGGCCGAACCATCTCGTGTGCCAGCGACAGCGGGAGCTAATAGTGTGATAAAAGAGATTACCCTTGTAATAAAGGATTATTTCGTAGAATTACTTCACGGGATGGAGCAAACAGAACGCTGTCAAGCGGAAAGAGAAATAGAAAGCTGATATCCACATCAGTGACACAGGGTGTTCTACTCCGACAGTGGCAGTAATGGTAATTTCACAACTGCTCATGCGTGTTCATGAGAAGAGTTGCAGGAGCGATTAGTCTGGTTAAGGGGCGAATAAATAACGAAAAATGATGTTCGGGTGACAAATGGGCTGTCGTACACTCCGCTCAAGTATGGTGGCTGTTGTGTGACCCTTGTCTTCTCTCTCTCTCTCTCTCTTTATATATATATATATATATATATATATATATATATATATCGGAGTAAGAAATTAAATATTTAAATTAAATGCATTTCTAGCAGGCAAGACTGACGTCTATAAATTGCTTCAGATAAGTGAGTTGTCCTTCTATTGTGACGTTTAAGTGGTCCTATTGGAAAATATCATGAAGAATGTAGCCCCTATTTGAAGACTTCTTCACTTTTCCTTCCTATAAGTTCAAAAATGGAAATTTTGGGTTGTTGACAATGGTTTAGGATCACTACATTTCGTAATGACGTAGTTTTTTTTTTTTTTTTTACAAATAATGTTCATGCCGGCCTGGTTGGCTGAGTGGTTACCGTATCCGCTTTCCAGCTAAAAAGCTGCGGGTTGGTTCGAATCCCGCTGTAGGCATGGATGTTTGTGATTGGCTGTGAAATTATTAGTGGTGGTGATGGACGGTAGATGGCGTTGGTGTAGTTGGTGGAGACAGAGAGCTGTAGAGCAGGTTCCCTCCCCTCCTTCGATGAGTTTTTGGACTCCCTGGAGGTGTCACGTAATAAATATTTTGACTCTTCACTCGGAATTTTGCTGTTTTTAAGTGCTTTGGCTTCATGGGCGTATTTCGCCGAAAAAATGTTCATTAAGATTTTTTCTTTCATTCATAATTTCGACCATTAAACGTTTTTTTTGGTTAGTCGTCTTATATTGTCATAAATCTTAAATTAGACAAGCGATCCACATGGACTCAATTTACACCTTAAGATAGTTCGTCAAATGATTTTTGAAAAGTAAAAATAAAATACTTTATCTGAATTATCTGCAGGTATTTACTTGCTTATGTTCCCAGCAATAAAATTGTGGCTACATGTTGAGAGATAGAGAGAATAGCATACTTATTCTTAAATTCTGACCTCTTTAAATGAGGATACTGACCCCGGACAGTATCCTCAACTGTTCCGAAATCATAAGGAAAAGACTAAGAGCAATGTGGTTTCCCGTTGCCTTCCTTGCGTACTACATCCTATGACTGAAGCCTGTGTGTTCACGGGCCGGTTTGATTGCTTGCGAGATGAAAACCCCCAGATAAACTGGTAAAAAAAAAACGTTGCTGTCCACGCCCAAGACCGGCTAACTTGGCTATAGCAGATCTTTAAGCTCTCCACGTCGGCGACGAGAATCGAACCTAGGACACTCCATCCATAGGCATATGTTTGCGAAGCGCAAGGCCACTAGGCTAACCGGGTGGAATGGAAAACTCTAACGCGGAAAAAAAAAAGCGTCTTTTACAACGTCATCTGCAACTTGTGAAGAACGAACACACACATCCATACATCATCGCTTCACTACGCATCTGAAACAGTACCAATAGAAGAAGAAGAAAGCATTCGTTATTACAGTCGAAAAATGATACGTATCCTTCAGTTGGAGGGACCTAAATTCACATCTTAAAGATGAGGATTTGACATGGACAAATCCTCGGCGTATTCTTCTAGAGAGAGATTACCATTTTTAAAACAATGCACATTACCTTTAGAGCAACTTAAATAAAAAAGAAAGAAAGAAAGAAAGAAAAATAATAGCTAACGCTAAGAAAAAGCAATATAGATCAAGAATCTTCAACAACTGCGATATTTTTAGTTTAATCCATAAGAATACGAAATCCACTTGACTTGTGAAGTCTTAGATTAGTTACTGACATTTCGGCGATCATTTACAAAACGAATGGTGGAAAGGGGAAGGGAAGGGAGGTGGGGGTAGCAAAGCGAAGGCGAAAATCAATAAACGGGAACGCCGTCTTAATAAGGTGATAGCGTTCAATTTTCGACGCCAATATTTTTGGGCGTGAAATTAGCCAACTTCGCTAGGAAAGTGTGTGTGTGTGAGGGGGGGTGGGAATAGGGGTGATGACTGGCACGACTTCACGCTATTTAGTTTAAGGCGTCCGAGAGGACTTTACAGAAAACAACATTCGGGAAGTTATGACTTGCACGGAAGAGTAGGCGAAGAAAATTGTTGGCTGCAAGAGATGGGCACATTCGTTGCCGAACCCATTTCCCCCGCTAATGTCAACAACATAACTCACTTGGCTTTCTCATTACGCCTTTCCCACGTGTCTGAAGTAACACTCAAACCCCCCCCCCCTCCCATCAATAAATCGGCACAAATCAAATAAATCATGCAATTGTATCCATCATTCTCTCCAGTCATTCGCACTCCAATCGATTTCCCATAATTCCAAGCGAGGTCAGTTTCCTCACCCCATCATTTCGCTTTTTGTTTCCTACCCCTATCCCCCAATCATTTCCTTTGTTTAATATCTGTTTTCATCTTTTCTTTCGCTTTTGTTTATCCGGGTACTTGAAAGCCGTTTTATTTTCGCTTCCATGAGAAGCTGATAAAACATCGCAAGACAATCAATTCAAAATCAGCTAATTAGAAGTAAATAAAAATCTTTTCTGCTTACCGACAGCACAGACAGCAGATAATTAAGATTCTTTAATTTCAAAGAAACGCGTGCTTTAGTGTTCTTTCTTACAGTGATCGATATCTAGCAAATATTCCGTTGGTGCCCGTTCCAAAATACTGGAGATTCCAACCCTAATGGACTGTTAAAGTCGAAAGGACTTTCATAAAGATCTCAAAAGTGCAAGTGAAAGTTGAAAACCAAATCTTACGTGACTATAAAGGCAGTTAAAACGTGTTGCGTATTCTTTTAGCTTTAAATATTCGTGATTTTTTAAATACGTGCGTTTTATAACAATGAGTAAACCCTTATCAACATCACCATGTTCGTCTGTCTGTCTGTATAAAGCACTACTTCTCAGACTGCAATGATTCCTGATGAAATTTGACATCGTTACTAACATTTCAAATTATATGAATCTGATTCAATCTGATTAAGTGATGTCATTCTACAAGAATGAGACGATCAGATATCTACTAAGGCATCTATGATAACGTCATAAGAAAATCTGATATAAATTAGGTACGAAACGTACTCTCTGATGATTCTCTATGTTCGTTTCTACACTTATGAAAAACAATTTATACTTTAAGTTCCCAATAGTTTGTTTACGTCCAATAAATAATCATGATACGAGAAGATGAATCGATTGTGATTGTTGCCATAGAAACCTTTCATTGTTCAAATGTAACGGAAATCCACATGACTCTTTTAGTTTGAAATTATACTATTATTTTAATAAGAGTCAGAACAGCGCCAAAGAACGGCAAAGTGCAAACATTTATGATTCTAAAACACCACAGTTGAGTAGGAATTACAATGAATCCGTTTAGGAATCATGTACTGTTGATATAATGGTAAACAATGTTCAAATTGCAAGACTAATGAAATACTGAACTGTAATATTTCAAGAGGAAGTAGGGGAGGAGATGACAAGCCATTGCAGACACTTTTACGTAAATCAAAACACTCGATGACAAGTGGCCCTTCCAGCGAGATGGATTCATCCCTCTAGAAGGAAAAGCAAGCAATAAACGAGCCATTCACTTATCCACTTTACCTAATTAAATGGATGAATTATGGTTTACTTAATATAATCAAGACATTTATCCAATAGGAAGTCAGTGGAAGAACGCATCGACCGAGAACTTCCTCTACAAAATGAGTACTACGATATTCACCCCACTCCCCTCTCTTCCCTAACACAATTTCCTTAGTAGATTGCGATCCGCCAGAATTAAAATAAAAATAAGGAATATAAAATGAGGATGCATATTAGTGTAATTTATATGTTGAAAACCCTTCTCGAGTAGCCACTGGATGTTTTGAAATACGCTCCTTCGCCGTTTGTTTACGTCCGTAAGAGGATGTAGCAAGCTAATCTAATTTCTGATGTGTTTCACACTGGATGAGTTCCAAAATTATTTACCAAGAAAACGTGAAAAAAATTTACATAATGAAAATTTGAAACGAAAAATTTCATTAAAAATATAGAGGGCGCTGCGAAGCCCTTAAATCGATCCATCCATATCAGCTGATTAACTAGCTGGCCTGGTTAGACTGAGTGCGTTCGAATATCTGATTAATACGCTATGGATTCGAATCTCAGCGCATGTTTGGGATTGTCTTTAGGTGGCAAATGAATTTCATCATCCGGTGTGAAGCCATCAATCCTGCTTACTGGAGGCCTGAAGTGGCTTCAAAAACAGTTTCATTGTTCAAGGTTTCCGTTTGCTTCACTCATCCTCGTAAATGATTTTATAGAGGTTTTCAACCTTTTATGAATGGGACTGTTATACAGGGAAAAAACCCTTTAATATGTAAGATATTTCATAAAGATCTGACCTATTACAAATCCGCAAGTTGAAATAGAATAAAAGTGTACAAAATATTAATTGCCGTACAAAAATAAATAAATATATTTTGAATCTCTCTTTCTCACCACACGCATACACCGAGTTATATAATTTATTTATTTGAAATTTCCAAATAATTTAATATCTTAGTCTAAACTGATACCAGAGTGACAAATCCTATGCTAATACGTGGTTTACAAAAAGTTTTAAATCGCTAGGAAAGTCGATGTCCATGTAAAGATAGTCAAGCTATGTGTTAGGGTTCCTTTGAGGGAAACAAAGATGAGGTCCCGAACTTTTCATTAATTTCTCTGTTCGTTTCATCCAAGAGAGAGAGAAAAAATTACCATTTGCTATTCAATTTTCTTCTCAACTACAAAAAGAATAGAACAATCTTAAGACGTTTAAAGAATCCACACAAAATAGCTGTTTCTTAATGGCCTTCCGTAAAACTTCTCGACAATGATCACAAATGAGAGTCTAAAGTAGCTCAGTAAAAAAAAAAATACTTCCATAATAATATAGATTTGTTCCTTTCTTGCATAATAATAATAATAAAAAACTTCCAGGTTATTCTGAGAACAGATGATCATTTATCTTATCCCAAGGAAAATATAACAATCACTATAAATTCACAAAGTATGAAATCAATTTTATGTCTTCCAGCAAAAACTACACGAACTTGGCCAAGACAATTTTATTAATGTATATGAATACAACAAACAACATTCCAGGAATTTAAATATCCGTATTTCAGAAGAGCTGCTATGGTGCAAAGAAATTAAACTTAAAAAAAAATAGTTTTTTTCACTTAAAATAAAAAAAGTAATATTTTACTCATTATTAGCTAAAATAAATCGCGATTAGCCAATAAAAACAATCAGTCTCCATAGCAACCCATTTCCCTCAATATATCTCGGCTCTTTCGAATATCGGCTGCCATAAGTTTTGTCATCATTACGTAAGAATGACGCAATGCACTCTGGGATCGAAATAGGATGCCAGCCATTTATAATGAAGCGAACAGTTCCAACAACATCACATTTTTCTCTTTGATATCACAAGAAAGTTAAAATGTTTTAAAAGTGATTTCGTATTAATTGTAATATAACTTCACTATATTTTTCTAATGAAAACAAATGCATAATTTAAATATTAATAGTCCATAATATTATTGTGAATTTATGAAAGCAAGGTTCGCATATTTTTAATTCTAAAATATGAAACCTTTTAATAGGTGTAAACATTATTACTTTTATAAAAAAAAAAAAAAATTAGGTCTTTCACGCAAAAATAAATTTTTGCGTGAAAGACCTAAATTATTTAAATAGGATGTTGAGTATTTTAACGAAAGGAAAGACATGCTAGGAAATCATTAAATTAGCGAATGTGGATAGGTTTCGCAGGGCGAAGTACGAATTCGAATACAATCTAGAATATTTGCTATGTGCTCATATAGAAACATTATAAATTTGAAATTATTAAATAATTTCTATAAAATATATTGATAAATATTATAGGAGACTTTGAAATTTCTAATTTTTTTTTAAATATTCAAGTAAATTTTAATTATTTCTAAAATTAATTCCAACACCATTTAGAAATGCTTAAATGATATTAATAATATAGATGTTGCAAAAATTTATTTTTTCCGGTTATTAGCTATAACTGGATCGTTTCTAAATTATTGCAGTTTGAAAGGCCATTTAAACTGCATTTGATAAACTTAGTCCGGGTAACACTATCTAACTGCCTCAAAGCTTATCAGTTAAGCGCCGAGATGGGGCTAATCGATTATGATAAGACTCTTTAGTCTGATAGACTTAACGTAATTAACAAGAGGTGCTCTATTGCACGTGCTCTTCGTAAATAAATGAAGTATCTTAATCGATCATTGTCGTGTCATCGACATTTTGTCCTGGATTAACGACATGAAAACAGGTGGGCTTTCTTTGCTAATTTCTGTGTCTAAAGGGCAACACGACATGCTACTAAAGTATATGACGTTTAATCCGCTGTCGACACAATGTTCAATTCTGTTCGTGATTTACCCCCATCTCCCCTAATCACATCCTCCCTACATCACTTTCGCTCCGCAATGATTGAAGAGCTAACAACTATTACCGCTCACTTATCACCGAAGCTGAACATTTGTAGCTATAAACGACCAACGGCTATTGTTGTACATACACGCAGTTGACCATTTTTGAATAGACGGCCATTTTGATTACTCAGTGCAACAATGAGGTTGGTATGGTGACGTTCATTGCCTTTATATGGCGGTGATATTTTAAATGAATATTGTTTTAATAATTACAGAGCTTTTCCCCTTGAAGCATTGTTCCTAGGATAATACACAGACGATCTATTTACTATTGGTACTTGTTTCCTTATTTTCATTTTAGGAGTGTGCCATTAAGAGGTTTTTTTTTTTTTTAAAGAAAGTCAATGATTAAATAGGAAATCCAAACACGATATTGCATTTACTATGTCACTCTCCTATCTAACCTTCTTTCTATCATTAATCTTTATTTCTTTTAATGTTTTATTTCCTTGTTCTTTGTCTCTATTTCTAGAGTTTTTTCCTGCATCTTTTTCACCCTGTTTTTTTTTCTCTTTTTGTTATTTTCTGTTCTTTTGTTTGTTTTTTAGGTCTAACATTTTTCTAAACTCTCTCTCTCTCTCTCTCTCTAATTAAGATCCCTTCGATCAGAAACTCTCTATAGTGAACTATTCGTGTGGAAGAGTTTGACGTGTTTGGAAGTTATGATGCGTTGTTATATTATTGGAAACTTTGAACCAATAGTCTCACTTTGCATTCTTGGTGACCTTAATGATCTATACACGCACTCGATACTGGCCGGAAAGAAAGAAAGAAAGAAAAAAATAATAAAAAAAAGAGGAAAAGTAGGATTCTAATTTATCTCTTTTGCTGAGGAAGGCCACAAACAACAGGATGAGTTTGGCCATTTGCCAAAAAAAAAAAAAAAAAAAAAAAAAAACGAAAAGGGAACCGAGAGAGAGAAGGATAGTTTCAGTGGGTTCGATAGGTTATTCTTCATTCGTTTTCTTGTTTTCTTGCGGACGCCTTTTTTGTGTCACCCTTTGTCTCGTGCCTAGTGTGGTCAATCACCGTAGTCCGAGATGACGGCCGCAGTCTAAGTATGTCAGGATACAAGATTTCCCCTTTTAATAACCGCTCTCTGCATTTACTTGGTGTCATCAAGCTGTCCACTTCGACCGCAACCTAATCCCCCACCCGCTTGCGACCAAGGCAACTTAGAACTACGGTACCGAGAGGTCAGAAAGCGAACGTATTACCAGCGGACGCCGCAGACGTCATCAATAAGCTCTCGTCATTCATTCCCTTCCCCCCCCCCCCTCCCTCTTCTTCCATTCGAAAGTCT
Organism: Typopeltis vanoorti; assembly: GCF_054136105.1. Classification (NCBI taxonomy): domain Eukaryota; kingdom Metazoa; phylum Arthropoda; class Arachnida; order Uropygi; family Thelyphonidae; genus Typopeltis; species Typopeltis vanoorti. The sequence goes on from NC_143557.1 coordinate 81,367,883, forward strand.
ATTGGAAGAGTAACGAATTGAAATTAAAAATTAATGTCGTATTGTTTACGGCACACTGAAGTCTCGGCGGACTTAGAAAACAATAAATAAGAGTTTGGGATGGTGACAAGATGTCGTAAGAGAAGCTTATGAAAGCGACTACGATGAATTTTTTATCTGTCTGCTGACAGGATTTTGAAATTCGGTTAAATTTAGAGAAATGGATAAATGTCTTTCAGTACTGTTTGAAATAAATGCCAATTTATTTCAACAGTAGTTATGTATTTCGATCTGCGTAAAGATTGACTATTTCAGAAAAAAAAAAAGAATTATAAAATGCGCTTAAATTATGCTCACTTTAAAAATATGAACATTTTAAACTGTTCAAAATATTTTGATATTTTGAAGAATAAATATTTAGTTGATTGCTGGATAGCATTGTTGATCGTTTGCTTTGGTAGCCATTGTTGCGAGTTATCCATTATTGCATGCTTTGTTATCAGATCATAGTTGAACACGTGAGCATTCGCATTGTTACGTCATATAAACATTGTTGCCATTCAATTACATTTCCTAATCTACAATTCGATTCTAACCACGTGCACATAAATAAAAAAATTTATTGATAAATTTGTAAATTTCATCTAACGAAAATATTTAATAACAATTAAACCAAACAGGAGTTGGCTTATCTGTTTTTGACAAAATGTGTAACTTACAGCTTCGCTCATTCTAACTTCAAATGTCAACTTATCAAGAATGTGCTTGCGCAATCTGTTTATCGAAGCTTCTGCTGATCTACCTGTTCGCAATGGACTGTCAGTTATTTCTGACCTGTTATAGAGATTAATAGAATTTCCTTAGTAAACTACTCTTGACATTTTGAGTTACGTCCTTGGGGATTTCGTGTGCAACCACAGGAAGATGGCTGGAAGGGCAAAAGAAAGAAAATGTAGACATTGATGATCTGAACTTCTTTTCGTGCACACAAGTGGCATTACGATAGAGCTTCCATCCCTCCCCGTTCATTCAATGACAGAAGCTAATAAAGAAGAATGACCCCATCAGGACTGTAAATGATGGATAGTCTCCCTAGAAGTTCCCTCGTCTTCTGAAAGGATGATGGGAGGCAAAGAAAAAAAATATTCAGAAAGAAGAAGTGGAAAAATGGGAGATAAGCAACAGAAATCACTCGATTAAAATAAATTAATGAAATATTTAGAACAACTTTGTATTTGTTGTGCGTGCTTGTACTTCCCACCAACCCCCAAAAATATCCTCCAGCAAACTGGTGATCAACGATTGTTGGTACTTCTGACGTAAACCTTAAGACGACATTTTTCGAAGGCAACACCCTCTTCATCACTAGCAAAATGAATTTCATGTGCGACATTCTACCAGTGACAAAGATTGAGTCGCCATCGACAGTGCGGCTAAAACGTCTTCGTTGAAAGTAGAAATATTCCCCCCCCCCAAAAAAAAAGAAATCCCTTCTTAAGCACTTATTATCTGGCAGTATCGCTAAGTGTACACTAGAAACGGAAGCTGTTGTTAAAAATTGTCTTTGAGATATCCTCCAATAGAAATACCAACAGATACCGGGTTACACTTCGGGATATCTACAATAGCTCTGCGCAGCTGATGAGGACAAATGTGTGTGTGTGTGTGTGTGTGGAAAGTATTTTACCTAGGGTATAATAAATGTTAAAGATACCAAGCAATTTTAAACCTGGTTTTACTCCATTTCCCAATAAGCAAACAGACAAACAAGTTAAGTTTGCGCATGCAAGTGTACTTTTACCATGAGTTCCCTTGGTCTTGCACTATGTGCAGGGTCAGCTAGACTTGCAACACTTGCAGGAGCAAACTTGACTTGTTTGTCTGTTTGCTTACTTGGGAAATGGAGTAAAACCAGGTTTAAAATTGCTTGGTATCTTTAACACACACACACACACACACACACACACACACACACACACACACACACACACACACACACACACACATATATATATATATATATATATATATAAAGAGAGAGAGAGAGAGAATATACCGTCCAGGTTTAAAGCACTCACTTGCACCAAATAAACTCTCTTTGTGTTTATATAAAAATGAGAGAATTTATTCTTCCTCGGAGAAAACTGAGGGGGAAGTGTCTCATATAGGGGACCATCGGGACCATATCGTATTTTAATCTTCTCTCCAGACACACGGAAAGAATCGGAGCTGGCAATACTCGATATGTTGAAATCCAAGTGTTTTGCATCAGGTAATGCAGATGCCACATAACCCTATATCTTCCCTTTTATTCCGGTCCCTATAACAATAGGGTCAAGTCTACGGTGTCCAGTTTAAATTTCAAAGGTGGCTTTCTCTGGACACTTCATTTAGCATTCAAGATTTTTCCCGAAAACTATGCACAGCACCTTAAGAAAACGCGAATGGTGCAAGGAAGATGCAGACTTATTTTAACAGATGTCTCCCGAGGGTACTTTCCACGAGATTTACTTTAGAAAACTAAGCAACGCTATCTTCCCTCCAGCACTGACTAGAATGGTAGGATTCTCTAGAGATATGCTTACAGCAATCGTGGTCCGTTTCTTAGAAAAAGAAGAAGAAAAGATAAAAAAAGAGAAAAGATTACAATCGAATATTTTATTTATCCTATTGGGATTTTAGAGGAGGACATTTATGACTCACTGATATTATCTGCTGTTGCATTATTTCGGAACCTTTAGGTAAGATAAAGACTTCTACAGATTTGTGGATTATTTCTTAATCGGGAAACAGTCAAGAAGAAGAAAAATGACTGGAATAACAAACCTTCAACCACCCTCAACATAAATAACTTTAACTGTAACACTGTCAGTTACAAACATATAAAATGCACTTTGATAATACTAAAATATAGAGTCGAAATGCTTCAATTTGGCACAAATAAGACGCTAAAATGGAGGATAGTATAGATCCATCCATATTTTATAGATAAAATTTGAAATAAATTGAAAAAAATTGAAATTTATAAGCTTATGAGCATATAACCTTCGGCATCGGAGTTAGCTTTGTTTGTACTACTTAAAAGTCCCGGACTATGCTCATTCGCCTTTTCAGGAAATTTCGAAACTTTTCAATTTATTTTTATATTTGGCTATAAAGTATAATGAATGCATAATATTTTCCATTTTAACGTATTTTGATAAGTTTATGATCTCTATATTTAAATAATAACTATGAAAAAAATGATCTAACAAAGGTTTTCTGTATTGTACTGGAAATAATAGCAAAGCTATATGGCGCCTATATGTCTGCAACAGTTGCGTGAATTATTAGGTTTCATCTCGTGTATTCGGTAGATTTCAACAAAGAAACACGCGCAAAGTCACGAGTCAAGAGAAATCGAATAAAATGTAAATTTCTCCAAACTTTAGAGAATAAACTATAAAGGAGTACATTGCAAGTTAGAAAAATAAACCAGTATATAAACGTATCCACTACAAACACAAAAATTCGTTCCAAACTCAAGGATACGGTTAGATAATTATGCCCTTTGCCATCCTAAAATTATGAGCTCAGCGAAGAAAAAAAATTAAGCAAAGAGATGTAGATGAGCTTAAAAGTACAGAATAAATTGTACGAGTGTGAGTCAACACAGACCGAATTTAATGGTTTTCTAATTGTAGCTCTGTGAAGCTTTCTGAGACCAGCTGTCGGCAAGTACTTTATTATGTATCACAGACCACGGAGGGTACTCAGTGGAGAGTCATTCTCTTTGTTCGGCTAAAGCTAATTTTTAGTTTTCGGACAAAGATACGAAGGGATAGAATCAATGACAGTGGCGTTAACATAGAAAAGTAAGCAGGATTTTTCCACTTTCTGGTATATGTAATTAATTACAGGCCACAAAGCCAGCGCTACTCTCAAGTAAGCGGTTAAAGAGAGAATGGTTAATTAGCTTTCTTAGCAAGGATCTTAATTAGAATTTTCGTTAGAAAAATGGGATTTAAAAGGCTAACATATAACGCAGTATCATCGTTCTTTATAAGCTATTTGAGAAAGAGAGAGAGGGAGAGAGAGAGAGAGAGTTAAAAATGATACGCAAGGCAGAAATAATTTTTCTGGTGATCAACAAATATTTACTTTTATTCAAGGTTTTTAATCTGTTAGGTTTACTGGTTTTCATCGAGTTTCCCTGAATGCTATTTTAGTAATGAAAAGAATAAATGAGGAAGATAGCTTGAAGTTTAATTATCTTTTTGTTTTTTTTTTCTACTAGTTTGATAATCAAAGGCCTAAAAATAAATTTATTTCATCAGTCGACTGACGCAGGTTACCTGTTGACTCAATTGTTTCAGCAGACGATGAATTATCGAATGTTTTTCCGCATATGGAATATTGTTTTTGAAAAGAATGTGCGCAACTATCTTAATCGATTCATGAAACAATCGAAAAAATAGGCAGTGTCTGCCTAAATTTGATATTATGGCCTTGATAGTACGTTTCGATTTTATCAAGTATATGGTCACTGCAATTAATCAAATTCATATACGCAACAATGGATAATTGGCATTTGAAGAATAATAATTTTAACAATGTTTTGGCACGATGCCAAATTAAGTGAAGTTGATCGTCTGCTTTCCATATAACAGAATTTCTGTTAATTTATTATAACAGTTACTGATTGTTTTGCTTTTATATTAAAATTTATTGCGATAATTCACTTCCACTTTCATATACCCGCATTTCTTGTATTTTAAGGGGTGGAATAGAAGATATAGAAAGAAGATAAATCGGATAATCCAGTTTTCAAAGAGATAAGATAAACGATTATAGTAGGACATGACGAGACAAAAAACAAGGGTAAGAAAATTGAGGTTGGAATTTTCATTGGAGAACAAGATATTGATTTCGGGATTTTTTTTTTTTTAAGTGTGGTAAATCTTGGAGATGTCTAAAAACACCTAAACTAGCTAATATAAAGAGGTAAAAGACTTATTTAGTTTGATAAAACTTTTTCCATTTCATAGTATATCGAAAAAAAAAATTTTTTTTTTACCTGTTTAGTTATTGTGCCGTGTGGCCGTACAGTAAAGCTCTCTACTAGGAGTGAATGCCCCACTTTACTTCGTTTAAGGAGACTTTTTTGAAAGGTTAAAGAAATTTTATTACCTCTCCTCTCCATAATATATGGTTATATCTGTGCACGAGGGTATAAAAACCAAAATTGTGTATGTTCCCAAATAAAATATCCCCTAAGTCGTTTACCCATTTTTGTTAGCTTGGCTGGAGAGATTACAGGGCTCAAAAAAGATTAGACCGGAGGCTCTCTCTCTTTCTCTCTCTCTCTTGACGTAGTCGATAAGGACATACGCGCACACGTGCACGTGCACACACACACACACACACACACAGTTAAGAAATAAAGCACTCCATAATAGCTGTGAAAGGATCGCCACCATTGTGAAACTTGGAGTTTTGTAATGCCAGAGAATGATCGCCCATTTAAGATTCTGCTGTCGAGTTGCGGGGGGAGGTGAGGAAGGGGGGTGAACAGGGTGGGAAAGCATTGTTAAATGACGTTAAGGGGTGGGGTATGACTGAAAGACCGACACGGCAAAGAAATTAAGATGGAAGCAGTCGACTTTTCTCATACTATAACTGTTCCTTAATAGTTCTAGCGGAGTAATCCACGGATATGGGGGCTTGCTGATTTGCATAAAACTTCTTGGAAAATGTCTTCAAATGTGAAAAATATGAAAATCACTTTAATTCCTCCCGTCAACGCGAGAATTTTTTTTTTTTTTTAAATTCACTATTTGCAGTAGGAATCTATTTGCTACTTGAATCACACGTTCCGCTATGATAGCGCCATCTATAAGGAGACGAATGCGAAATTTGCATCTCTTTGACCACCCACTTACGTGTTGCTGCCTGAAGGAGCACGGTCTCCATGGATGCGTCATTTGTATCGGCACACCTAATTAACTAAGGGCATGTACCGCCGTAGCCATTTGTTCGAAAGGTGATTGTGAGCTGTGCTGATCTCAACTGAGAATGCGATACCTTTGGAGTGCAAAGATGCTTAGAGCGGTCTCTCGCAGGATCTCCCTTATGACATGCTGATCACGTTATGCTAGTCTTGCAATGGTCGCATTTATCTGTCACGGTTTTTGAGTTTAAAAAAAATTCTGTGTGTGACAATCGATGGATGGTTGAAGTGTTATATAAATATGGATACGATTGTCAATAGTGGTGACGATGAAATAAGGACATTTGTCTACTGTATAAAAATACTGTAAATATACTTTCATCAATATCTAACAGAAAAATAGAGTAATTAATGAATTCCTGCTAAACTAAAGTCATCGTATAATGTTAAAAGAATAGACGGAAGAAATCTCACAATGACTTCCCACGAAAAATGGGTTATTGTATACATAAAGGGGCTAACAGGGGCGGCTCGTGCATAGGCACTGCGGAACTGCAGCGCCCCCAATTTTTCTCGATATTATTATGTGACACCTCCAGGGAGTCCAAAGACTCATCGAGGGGAGAGTGTGCCAACAGTATCGAACGATTGAAACCTTCCAACTACTAACCGCGCTCAAACTTGCTTAACTTTTTGTGAGCCATTAGTAGCAGAGGCTCTACCAATTGACCAACCTTTGCTGGCTATATAAATATATTTATTAATTTATTTATATTTGCTTGTAATATTTAATTTTATCATCAACAATCCCATACAATTCTCTTATTTTGTATAAAATATAATAAAAAAATCCATCTTGTAGCACTTAGGAGGGCGTAGGACGCTAGTGGCACTGTGTTTACCACAGTGTCATATTGCTACGCGCGCAAGCATGTGCAGGTTATAGTGAGATGCGAGCTATTAGCGTAATGCGGCACTGTCCGTCGCGAAGTTCCACTGTTGTTTATATGCAGTTTGCGCCAGTAGTAGAGTGTTCGTAGTGCTCATCGTGTTTACTCCGTCTCTTTAAATATTTGGACATTACAATTAAAGACATAACATTTGTTATAGTTTTTATTTTGGAACATTATTGGGGTTATGATAATGGATTTTATTTTTAAGTAATTTTGAATTATACCAAACTGTATGATTTTATCGATAATAAACAATATTTTTTCATGTTTAATTTTTTTTAAAATTTTTACCATAATTTTGATATTTTATCCAAACACGCATACACTGTACTTACAGTGTGTATGTATATTTCGAAAGTTGCAGCACCCCCACGATTTCAAGCCACGAGCCACCACTGGGGGCTATTCATTAAAATTGCAAAAAAAAAGTATTATAAATAAATGTATTATAAAGTGTTAAGATTATTAAACATTTTTAAATAAAATCAATTTAAATGATTATGATCATAAGCAGTTAGTTAATTTAGCTTTTTCTAATTATGGCAATGCCTTTAACAACGGATGTGCAATAAAGTTTCTTAAGTCCTTCAGAAAATTTCAATTAAAGATCTCTATGACCTATTCAATCAAGTTAAGTACCGGATTCTCAAAAAATGATACGCCGAGGGACAGTAGGAAAAACAAGAAAAATGAATTATTTTTCTAGGCCTTTTATAGTAGATGCTAAGGTAACTTTTCTCACAATTCCATCTCTCTCTTTACTATTGGTTGGTCACCCAGCCAACCAATAGTAAAGCAGTTCGCTCTGTTTCATCAGAGAGAGAATTACATGAAAATAAAATCATAGTCTCTGCGCTTGCGCGAAGAATTATATGACTTTACGTGTGTATATCGTCTATGTATTTTGCACACTTATGAGGTGAAGCAACTCTGATCCTGGAATTATTATTTATTTAATTATTTTTTTTTATGGCATTTTATTTATTTTAGTGTAAGCTGTGGAAAAAGCCGTATAGGCACCTCGGATAAAAGTTGCATCGCTATCTGTTATTCCCATTTGTTCTACACAGAACTTAAATCAATAAAATTTGTCCAAAATTCCTTTTAAATTTGCTTATAATAATATGTGAGGGTATATGGTTGCCAGAATATGCTGGCAATCTTTAATTAAAGGATTTAGTATCGTTTTTCTCACTGTACTATGAAGACTTGGCAATCCATTAAAATACGATAGCTATACGTTTCCAGCAACAACAACAACAAATCCCTTATATATATATATATATATATATTTTTTTTTTTTCTTTTTTTTTTTTTGTCTCCTACCTACAAAAGGCTGCAAACTGCCTTACTTCACTACGGTGGACTGCTAAGGATTTTTTTTAAAAAAAATCGGTTTGAGTATTTCTACATTATTTCATTTATATTCCTCATTATTTCTACGACCAGAAATCTACTCTAGAGATCAAACGCGGAAATTTTCAAGCCGCTTAAGGGCTCGAATAAGTGGGGAGGTAGCGTCACACCATCACAGAAACAGACTTACAGACAAATTCTGAGTTATTTGTTAGTCAAATTAAATTCCATTTAAAGTTTGTTCATGTAATCAATTTTCTGTGCTGAACACTTATTTCACTTTACTTTGACTTATCTTTATTTTTTTAACTCTTTCAGAATCAGACGCAAATAGTCCATAATTTAGACACAGTCTACAACTTGTTTACAATTCATGCGATTTTATTTTCGCCAACCTTCTCGCTCGAGTTGACAACTTATTCGTATCTTCGCTTCTGCTGTAGTGAGCGGAACAAAGTTTGTTCCCTATCAGACTCTACACGTGGCTATTATGCTTCGTAGTCAAGACAGTAAATATTGTGACAGAAAAGGAAATACTAGGAATTCAATATAAAGGAGCTAGCTTGAATTGAGTTGGAAAACGGATAAACAAGCGAGCAAGCAATATATTTCACATTTTCTCATGTTCTGCAAATACTTAAAGTGATAAAAAGTGTGTGATTCAAGTACTTGGAGCTTTAAAGCAAATATTGTGACTGACAGTGTACCTATGAATGTGAAATAATCATGCGAGCTTCCTACTTCTAATTCTACTGCTCAGTCCAACTTATGTCTCGAATACGATGATGGACGGTAGATGGCGTTGGTATAGATGATGACGGTAGTTGCGGTTCGTTGTAGTTGGTGGATTGAGAGTTGTAAGCATTGCCCACAAGCTGTTCCTGGTGGTATTTTTTACAGGGTAGTTCACCACTGCTTTCCCCAATCCCCCAATTTTATCCTGGCTCGGGACCGGCATATGGGTGGGATATTCATGCTTGTAATCCATGTGTGTTCACGGGGACGGTTAGCCTGTTCTGGGTGGACGAAAAAACCCGAGTTTCCTGGTTACCCCCCCCCCCTACCGTATAAGACCGGCTAATTCACCTTTAGTTGAAAGAGACCATATAAAGGTTCCTCCCGTCATGGACGTGAATCGAACCCAGGTCTTTCCGACCAAAGGGCTTCGTCTATATCGACTGAGCTACGGAGGCGCCTTTAATCTATTACGTCCTATTAAAAAATTTAATAAAAAACCCGATAAATACAAGAAATGTGGAATCTTGCACACATTATTCCTAATATTATCGTTACCATGGTCACCAGAAGAACAACTGCGCTAATATATTGATTGACGGTTCTGATTACACAGCATTATTAACTACCGGTGAGGTGATTTCTTTTTTCTTTCTTTCTTTTTTTTTTTCCTATGTTTGTGTGCAAACAAAAGCAATTAAACAGTAAGCTTGCAATGCTCAGAAAGAATAATTTATAAAAACTTAGATTACGAAGGCTGTCTAGCCTTAAGCAGTTCATTATACACGCATGACAAATCACTCAATTAAGACGTCGTAACAAAACAATGTGGTTACAACTCCGGCCAAGGCGTAGCTCCACAAATAATTTCAACCCTTCCAAGAGATCTGATGCTATAAACAAACGACTACTTAATTACATAATTTAATTGAAAACATTTCGCGAGATCTTTTAGTGTTTTTAAAAGCTACTTTGGAATAATGAATAAAGGAGGGCAATCATGTTAATTAGAAATTTTTGTCTTGCAAAAATTATTATTTTTTTTTTTTGGAAATAATTGTAAAAGAATTTATAAAAACAATGTTTAAAATAATCTCGATTCTTTAAATGTTTACAAAATAATTACTAAAAAGATTTCGAAATAATACAATGTTTTCGTTTCAAAAAATAAAAAAATAAATAAACATGAAATAAATTAAAACGTTATAATTGCCCAAATATCTAATTAGATATTTATAAAGAAATAAAGACATTCGATTTTTAAAAAAATATATTAAATTGAAATCGCAAGCTATTTCCCATTAGGCTTATCTATTATAGGTCAAATTATCTGAAATTATGAAAGATGAAAATATGGCAGAGGGCGCTGCTTTCCACTACGATCAATTGTTACTGATATTGAAACTTACTGGCTGATAGCGGACATTAATGAAGTTTAAAAAGAGAAATAATCTCTATCTACATGAATAACCACTAGTGTCCTCTGGCGGCAACAATTATTTTAAGCTACTGAATATTCAATTTCTTAAATTATCAAAAGAATTGTAGGACAGCATAACGTTCGTTTCCTTTTTATTTTTCAAATAAAATTGAGTTTGTTCCAATAATTTTTGCTCAAACTCAGTTTTATATCTCTCATTTGAAACAAACTGAAGGATTTTTTCGGAGAGAATGGCCAAGAGATAGCAGTTACGAGTTCTATCGATAAGTGAAGTGGAAATATGACTTTCAAAGGTGAAATATCTGCAACACTTCGAGCCCTTTGGCACCGTTTGAAGGCACGGTTACTTTACAGAAAGAAAAAATTTGTAAACTCTGTCGACTGAACAGGTTTGAACTAATCCCATCAAGGTCATTGGGTCATCGTGTGATCGACGTAGATAGGAGGTTGCCAATGCATTTGTGCTTCCGATAACACAGGTCGATTTCTTCCCGAGAATTATTCTATAACTTTTCATTTAGTTCTGGTAATTATGAGGCCCTTTTTTATTTGTTGATTTTTCAGTTTTTTTTTATTATTTTATTATTATTATTATTATTTATTATTTTTTAAAAAAAATGGAGAATTGGAGAATCTATTGGAGAATTTGCACTGTTTATAGCTAAACTTTCTGTAGCAACTTGCTCCAGTACAAAAAAAAAAAAAAAAAAAAAAACGCCATAAGTAATTTTTGGCAGCCATATTGCATTTCACAAAATGCATTCGACTGTATTTTATTCGCAGTTGACCTGTTAATTTTCAATCTTTAATACATAAAATTTTCATATTTAATTGTGGAAAAACAATATTAGTTTCAAAACTATACAGGGTGGTTCAAAATTCCACGTACAAACTTTGAGGGGAGGTAGAGAACAGCAAGATCAACCATATTCACATAGGAAAGAATGACCGGAAGGTACTAACAGGGACACAAAGATACAGAAATAACACAAGGCAGTAAGTAGTGTAAAAAACTTTATTAGGCGTAACTGAACAGTTCAATAGTAGTTGGATACATAATATGGTAAACAAGGTGCATGTCTGCCATCTCAGCGGTCGTCGAACGACGCATGTTCTTCGTACGACGTCGAGAGCTTGAATGAGAAAGCCCCAATTGCTGACCTGGAGGGCTGGCGAACAGCGCCGCCTATCAATTTCGGGTGGAGTTTCCGATCATGCTTTCCTATGTGAATATGGTTGATTTTGATGTTCTCTACTTCCCCTCAAAGTTTGTACGTGGAATTTTGAACCACCCTGTAGACTATTGTAAGAAGGATAGATATCAAGTCGGTAACGAACTTTATTAAAAGAAAATGTAATATATATTCATTTATTTTATATATTTTAATCTTTTATTTTATATGATAGGACAGTTGCTTTTGAGATGTGGTGTTACAGAAGGCTGTTCAGGATATCAGAGTGAAAAGCGGTCAAATGGATGGGTGTTTGAAAAGATCGACAGGACTTTAAGGCTCCTTAAAGATATTAATAGAAGAAGGCTGAAATATTTTGGTCGTATTGAAAGGATGTAAGACTTCTGAGAACAGTGACAGGATGTAAAATCCCTGATAAAAGAGGAAGGGGGGATAGATTGTCAATGGGATAGAAGGATGGTGTGTCAGGAGTGATTGATCTTCAGATAGTTGAAGACTCCAGAAAGCATAGAACAGGACCACCTGGCAAGGACTAGTGTGGAACATCACCAAGGAAACGAATGACCATGCGGCATCTGATGATGTCCAGTGAGTAGATGGATGGAATAAGTTAACGCTATTGAAGCCTTCTGCATAGTCTGTAATGAGGAGAAAAGGTTTGAAATAGAGTTAACACTGGACTGCTTAATTAAAAACAATAATAAAAGACGAATATGCGGATTTCGCATCTTTTAAGTAGTGCAATGCTAAACACCCCAATACTGAACATTAATTCAATTTTTTTGCCAAAAGACTCGTACAATTTCAGAGTGCATTGTTTGCTTATTGATATATACAACAAACTATTTATTTATAAATATTTATGACCATTCTTATTAACGCAGCCATTGCTATAAACCTTTATCATTACACCATATATTCAGAGAATCCTTCATTCTAAAGGGAATATCCCACTTAACCTGGGTCATTCCACCGCTCTCGCGTGTTCATGTTTAATTAGAAGTTTATTAAATCAGGATGAAGGGCTTCTCTTCTTCGCTAAGACCTTGCAGCATGTCAGACTGTGTTCTTAACAAATACTGCATGTGTATACAAGAGAATTACCAATTTACAAAGTTTAGCCTATTTACCGAAAGAAACACAAAACTTGAGTAGTACTGAAAACAAATATTGCCAGACGGTAGACATAATTCGAAGGAGACTCCAAATTGTCACAGTTGCAGACGGCCACAGAGTGGAAAGCACTTTCTAGTAACCAGTAAGGATGCTATGGAAATTTTTAGAATTCATTACACATACTAGCAAATGGGTTATACGAATGACCCACAAAAATCGCCTTCAGTACTTTTTGCAACTGCTCCCTGACCATTAATGTTACTGCAGATAATCTGAAATATTTTTCTTCGCGAGTTCAGCACGTATTTTGGTTCTTTTCAACCGAACACTAAAGCTTAAGAATACAAATGAGTTGAAATAATTGGCTACGTAATACAACTTCTCAGCCTAAATGCAAATGATACTCAAAGCTGATATGTTTTTATTGATACAAAATTTTAAGAAGTTTTGCTATTAGAAACTGAACTCTAAAAGTAAGGAAAAACAAGGGTTTTTAGGATATTGTCAACTTTTTTTTTTTTTTCAATATAGATTTAAGTCTACTTACCTAACGCCATCCGGCAGGAACACAATAGAACTATAGCGACAAATGCTGTAAGAAATAAAAACAACAATTGAAATATAATATTTACAACAATTAAAACAAAGAATTTTTTTTTCTATTCAAGTATTTGTATTTTAATTTTAAAACATCTAATGTTAGTATACATCACTATCTACCATTCAACAGGTACTGCACTGTTTATTATCTTTTCTCTCTCTCTCTCTCTGTCTCCAGTATTTCCTTCTCAGTTAAGGTATACTCCTCATACAGGAATCATTATTCTAATGGAGACATTTCCACACATTCATCGTCAATTCCGTTAGGCGGCTCATTATGAACAGCTTTCCACTGAATCTATTCTCGTCCAATTTCCATTTCAACTACAACTGGATGCAATTAGCAGACAAATTGGTTTATGGTGATATTAATATACTTCATAGGACAACGAGATGGTCGGGAAGTAAATTTCATTGACTTCTAAAGGTGAAAGTATGTTTATATTGTAATTTCAATGTTTATATTTAATTTTATAGCAAAAACAGTCAGTATATAAAAGCCGCCAGTGACGTATGCTTTTTGTTTTAAAACACTATCTTAATTTAATTTTCTCTATCTATCTATCTATCTATCTATTTTGTTCTTCTGATTCGCTTTCTCTTCTTTTATTATCGTGATATATATCGCTAGCGTATATTACGCTTCCTAGTTCTATTCGTATAATTAACAGACAGTAGAGCGTGGATAGTTCTAATTTCTCCGCTGTAATAACACGAATCAGTGAGTCCAACGTAATCACCCAAAACACCGTTTTGTGACAGTTACTTCGACACCCACGTTTGCTACTGACAGAATCATATTTAGTGAAAGAACAGGAGAAAGAAAACAAAAGTTATAAGACAGTTATCTTAAAACTCCAACTATAAGAATGAACAGAAACTAAATATAGTTTTCTGGAATGTCAAAGGAACACCGAAAAGGAAACATTGAAATCTTAAATGGATAGTCTTTTAAAGGAATTCACATACTAATAAGGTTTTCTGATTGAATGATCTCAATTTTAACTCGTAAATATTGAAATATTTAGGATTGGATGGAGTTGAAAATTTTTATAGTACGAACGTGAAGATTGTGCTACTAATTAGTGAGTTTATTTGCATATTGACGACACAGCTACAAGTAGTAAGGCTCTATTTCTTCTATCGCACACTTCCAAGCAATGGAAAAATGTTGTTCAACTTATTAAAGTCTTATAATGTTCGGTCCAACACTGGTGTGTACCAGAGCGTATCTATTAGCCATTACTGCAACGAACACAAAAATGTAAATGAAGCCGAATTGAACGATGGAGTAAGCGTTTCAAAAGAAGTGTGTGATGGTAATGAAATTAATTAATTAAAGAAAGGGGGGGGCAATGCACGTTGAGATCTCATTTCATCTTACGAAGTGGAGTTAATAAAAGCTAATATTAATGCAAAAACATAATAAAAAGCGTAAATGAAGGACGTACGTAATTAGCTTACGAGAAACACAATTATGTGAGAGTATTGACAGTGATAAAATTAGTTTTCACTCGTAGTTGGTGTTAATATATACATTTAACAAGAAAACAATTCTTCTAGGAATATAAATGACTTATCCTTAACAATAGAGATGAATAGATACCCTAAACTGTATTAGGAATTGTCAGCAAAAATGTTTTTCTATAGAATGTTCATTACGGAGGAAGTATTACACGGCTTGAATACCTATAGGGAGCTAAGCTGCTTCGAGACTATTCGGGGAACCAAGTTTCGAACAAAAGGTTACAAGTCTAGAATTAGCGAGCCATTTATACTCACTAACGGTGGCAGACAATGCAGTAACGTATAATAGAGCGCCTGCTAAAAGGCAATTTCCAGGATGGCTACTATGCCTAGCGAGTGACAATTTTCTGATAAAATAGAATCAATAAAGATTCATCAGGTACAGTCAACTTTTGCTTTCGTTTCCATGGTAACAGAAACGTCCTGTTTATTAATGGGAAGATAGCAAACTGTTAGTGAGGTAGGAAAATTGCACACATTTGACCGTTTTTCAAATCGTCGTACTATTCTCTACTCTCTATCCTCAATTGATAGTAAGATGAGTATAGTGATGATCATAGATCTGGAAATATCTTCGTACATATATTACTCTATCTAGAATGCTATATCGGTATTGAACCTGCTGAGTTGGCTCATGTGCTGTAGGCAGTTTATTTGTTGCCATTCAGAACCAATAATTTCGTTTTGTATTGAAACTTTTCATCCAGTTTTGTTTCTTCAATAGTCGTATTATCAATCCGAATTGAAATAGGACACGACAGATTTTGTTAATGGTCCCAAATACTAAATATTATGAATGATATCTCTCGCTATGAGACTATCGTTTATTTGCAGACCTAAAGTGGATCGGGAAAAAAAAATAAACGTTCCATATTTGGCCCCTAATAGTGTCTATTTCCGGATTATGTAAACCCCTTAGCGGTAATATGTTCGTAGATTTAAAACCTTGGGTGTTATGTATTTAAATTTTATGTATTTACATAAAATATGTATTTACATAAATTTTATGTATTTACATAAAATTTAAATAATGCATCTAACGACTTGATCCTTCGTAACTCAGTCGGTTTCAAGAATGTCCTTTTGTTGGAAAGACACGGGGACTTTGGAAAGACTGAAAACCCCCTCAACTATTTATGAGGGGTTTTCAGTTAAAGTTGGAGGTCACACACGGAAGTGGAAGGGTTTTTACTCCTGAAAACTCGAATTTTGTTTATCTTGCAAAAACAGACAAACCGAGCCTAAGAACGCACGCAATTTACAAACATAGGAGACTATGGGAATAAGAATTAACCACCCTATTCTGTGGGATTGACTTTCGAAAGCCCACATGGTATGATGTAAAGTAGAAATCTAATGACTTATTCGATCAAATTAGCTTTATCGAGAATGTTCGGTATCATATTTGAAATTACAAATTGATATCGCTATGACAGTGGATTAAAACATCAATAATTTTTTTAAGTTATTACAAGGAAGTAAGATGGAGCTTACATTTATTGGAGAAACATCAAGAGCAACCATTTTGCCTGCCAAAACTTTTGAAAATACTCATTGAAGTAGTCCAAACGCGATAGTAACGTCATCTATTAACATGACATCGCATAAGCTTGGTTCGTTATAGGTGTAGACAATAACCGCTTATAACTGCAAGGATATTGCTCGACTGGTGACAAACGATAAAGAATCCAGTATCATTGCAGTACTTTTGGTGTGCTACAAATGATAATGAAGATAATAAAACAGTTAAGCGTTAATAAAATCTCTGTCTTGGAGTTGTTTAGAATTAATGTTCACTAAAGTTACCAGAGGAACTAAGTCTACTCAATTTGAACATTATAATAGTGCAGAGTGGAGCTAAGTTAAAATAATAATAATAATAATATTTAAATCGACTACACATTTGGAATGAATTAAATCATCATCAATCCTATCACGGATTTAGGTATAGCATGGCCTGTTCCTGGCCTTAGAAGTCATCGTTGAATCGTTTAAGAGGACGTCCTGGTTTTCTTTTTCCTAATGGCTTGTACTTTAAGGCTTGTTTTGGTAATCTTTCTGTTTTCATTCTTTGAACGTGTTCCATCAATTTATGTTTATTTTTTTTAATTTTTTCTGTTACTGGTTCTTGGTTTAATTCTTTCATAATATCTTCGTTTCTTTTGTGATCAAATAGGGTATACTTTGCAGGGTTTCTCATAAACTTCATTTCTGCTGTTGTTAATCTTTGTTTGTCTTTTGTTTTATTGTCCAGATTTCGCTTCCATACATTAAGACCGGTAGGGCTAATGTATTGTATACTTTTAGTCTGGTTTGTTTTTGAACTAGGTTTGGTTTAAATATAGAGTTAATTACACCTGTTATTTTTAAATATTTCGCAATTTTTACGTTTATATCTTTTTCATTTTCATATGTGATCATACATCCTAGGTAGTTAAATGAATTCACCTGTTCTAAGATCTTGTTATCTATTACTATTTTAGTTCTTGCTGGATCTTGCCTTTTAAAGGCCATAGTTTTTGATTTTTCCGTTGATATTATCATACCATAATCTTTGGATATCTCATTTAGATCTAAAATAGCTTTCTGTAAGTTATCTTCAGAATTTGTAATTATTATTTGGTCGCCGGCAAAAAGGAGGGTGTTTAAGTTCATGTAGGAGAAAGTTTAATTCCTTGATGTAAATTTTTATTCCGTTATTATTATTTCATTTAAGTAGATATTAAAAAGAGTTGCTGAGAGGGGACATCCCTGTCGGATCCCTTGGTTTTATCTCTCTCGTATATGATATATCTCGTATATCACATTAATCTTATTTGTATTTGATTATTTTCATATATACTTGTGATAGCTTTTAGGATGTTATTTGATATTTGTCTTTCTTTTAATTTTATTTTAATAAAATACTTCTTTTAGCTTTGTCAAATGCTTTTTCGAAGTCAATAAATAAATGAATTAAATAAACCGTACAATTACAATCATTAGAAAAGTTATAAGTTGTTATAGGAGAACTAATAACTGCTACGCAAAACAGCTAACGGGATGACTATCGATTACATATATTAGCATAAGCACATATAATAAGAGTTCATATGATAATTATTCATAAGAGAAATCCCCCATTTTTATTAACAGTATTATACTAAATATGATAAACTCTCTCGAGTTTCTAATCCTGTTGCTAATGGTCCAATGCAAAGAAAAAAAAAGTGTTTTGCTATCGCTAAATAGAAGAACAATTTTTCATCCTTGCTGGAGATAAAGACGTTCTTTTTACTTTTGTTACCGGGTTACTGAGCACAGTATGTTTAGTGGAGGGGAAGGAAGGAGGAGAGGTTAAAAAAGCAATTGGAGATTAGCAGCAAGAGGACTCGGCTTCTATTATAATGGCTCCCCGAAAGGTGAGTTCTTTTTTTTTTTTAGTGTGTGCAGTGTCATTCTGAAAATGAATTATCTTGTTGTCAACAGACGTGAAAGTACAAAAGGGTGTTTTCTTCACGAACACCTTTTTTTTTTTATTTCTTTAAAGCTTTCTCTTCAAGGTGTTTGCATTTCTTGTGGCTCACATTATTCATGTATTCACATTAAAACAGTCTCTCCCATTATCGATGGAGTACCCGGCATCTTTAATCATGGCACCGAAGAAATGTTAAGCTTAGGATGTGTGATAATTCACCATCTTCTATTGTTACTAAGGTCTTGTCAAGGATTCGCTTGAAATAATCGAGAGAAAGTCTTATTTTCTGACTCTCTTTTGGAGAGATGAACAGCTAAAATAAATTGATGATCTAGTCATTGATTTAAGAAGTATCTTTTGTAATGGATTTAGTCAATAAATTTTACTGGTAACTAAAGTTTTTTTTTTAAATATTTTATATTTTTATTGCAAAATTTACTAAAATCTGCGATTTCTTAATCACATGACCTTTATTTTATTTATTTATTTTTTTTTACAATACAGTATCGCAGAATAAACCGATATAAATAAATATACCAGTCTATATTTTATGTTATTTCTTAGCTCAAGTGTTCGCTGATGATATCCCCCTAAACAATAGTCAGAGCGCACTTCTGTCGACTAAAAAATAAATGCGATAGAGGGAGAATACAAGAAAGACCGTACTCCTAAGATGATGTGGACATTGCACAGATCGTGGGAGGCGCTATTGTTCCATGTCTTCGTTACAAGGTAAGCAAGCAGGAGATACAGAATACGGACATGTAGCTTGCACAGCTAGAAAGTGTGTGTGGGGGGGGAGAAGCAACGACGTTTATGACAGCCTACACCTTATTTATGGTCTGAAAGCGACTAGCGTTCACATAGAAAGCAAAGCCCAAATGGGAGTGTGAGAATAGACGTAGAAGACAGTAATGGAAAGTAAGAGGTTCTTTTATTGCTCTGCATAGTAACTAACCGTGAAGTTAGGGCTCAGTCAATATTCGAACCTTCACAGGAGAACGACAGGCTATCAGGGGTGAAAACAACTGTCTGGCATTGAAGAAATCAATAATTTAGTATATGTTCACGTTCGCTGTATGAATATTGAATTTTTTCATCAGTTCATGATTTTTAACTTTATGTAACTCTTATGCTCATTTATTGGTTTTTAAATTTTTAGGCGCTTCGTCTTTCGGTTTTAGAAATTTAATAGTTGTTTAGTAAGTTTATTGTGCTCTACATAAGCTGTCACTTACCAATTTTGAAATTTCATCTCGTCAGATGCTCGTTTTGAAGGAACTTATTCGGATTACCATTGTAATCTGAGAAAAGCAGTTAATAACAATCGTTGTGGTATATCCAGGCTGTTACCGATAATATAAATATTACCTCCATATCAAGAGAGGCCAGCAATAATACACTGGCCGATATTTACGTGGTGATTAAATTAGCAGAGAGAATAAAGATTATATTTCGCTTCTACAATCATGGATACTTAATATTAGGCTTCTGCTTGCAATAACAATCTTGCTCATTGCAAATGGGAGATGGTCGCAAGAGGTAGCTTTTACTTGAACAAACGGAACACGTGTATAGACATTTTTAGAGTCTTTTAGATTGAATTTCACTCCCACGTCACTTGACTGTAATTAAAGTCGACGTATTATGACCCTGAAGAGATCCGTCGCTGACCAGATTTAGCACCGAGTGGTCGTTATTGTAGCTACACCAGCTGGGGTTTACGTGAAAGAAATTGGCTATTTTCATTAGAGTGTTTGAAACACGAGTGTGCATGGATTTTTTTTTTTTAATTTTCTCTTAAATTGTATCGCTATTATTCGATTATTTTATCGTTAAAAGTGAAAAAAAAAATACTTAAATGGCTTCAGTGGTGTTAAATAAATTTTATATTTTATTTCTTTCGGAAGTTTTCTTAGAAGGAAGCTAACGACAACCGAACACAACTGATCACAGACTTCGTTAATGTCCAGTCAAAGAAGGAATTTGGTTGCTAAGGAAACCAGACATGCTTAGTAACAGCGCATACAAGGGGCTGCTGGCATTAGATGGACGAATTCTTTTCGAAGAAAACAATGGCGTGTACAATTGCCGAAAATTGACATCTATTATTGCCAGCGCGTGTAATAAATACAAGATAAATGGAACTATTCTCAAAATAAAGTAAATCCAGGATAACAACAATGTATCCGAAATAACTTCGTATTATTATTATTATTATTATTATCATTATTATTATTAGTCTTCTACTGGTAGAAAAGAAGTCTATTATCACAACGGTTAACAAAAGTTAGAAAAAGTTGCTGAGAAAACGAAACACAAAAGCTTTAAAATAGGATTACAAGCAGTTTTTTAAGACAAGCATAAGCTTAATATCATCTTTAAAAAATGAAGATGAGTTTCTACTGCAATTCCTATTCCCATCCAATCCTCCTTTGTTTAATTACTTCACAGGCTGTGTGACCAAGTACTTTTAAAAACCTAATTAATGCTGTGATATGAAGATTAGCTCGACATACACAGTCTTCTAGAACTATTAATGAAGGTGTTCTCGGTTGGTTTGCTTGCTTTGCAAACCAACAGAGAACACGGGATTCAAACCTAGGTATTTCTGTCTGAAGGACGTCGTCACTACTCACTGAATTACAGTTGCCTTAGTAAGAATATTCAAACATAAAAAAAAACTTTTTCTGAAATATTTGCAGCGTAATTAAACTGTTAAATATATACTTTGCCTGACATGTGAAGGAAGAATAGTTGACGTTTTTTCAAAGGTAAACAGATCTGAAAACAACAAGAAGAAGAAAACTACTGTCTGCACTTTAAAAAAAAATTGCTAACGGGACTTTTTGGAAATGCTGTTGGCGAGAGAGTCTGTCCCGCCAAACAGGAATAGCAAAAGATTAATAGCGATGATGAATAGTTAGTACGAGCAGGGCCGACCCTACCATACAAGCAAACCAAGCATCATTTGGGGCGGCAAAATATTGGGGGACACAGATTGATTCGAAAATATTTGGAAAATTCCGTTGTGTTGACAGCTCAAGAAAATGAGCAAAGATATTCAGCTGGTAAGGGGGGAGGGGTGAAGACATTCGGATATGTCGTTTGGAGGGGTCTAAAAAGCGAAAAGAAAACTGAGCATTTCCTTTTCTGTGTCTTAACATTCTCTCTCATTCTTTTCTTGAAATAATTTCTCTCACATCCTCTAATTTTTTTACTGACCTCTTAACAATGTGACTGAACGGTGATCATAGACGATTGTTCGGGTCACCGACAACCTTTCCCTTTTCTCCAGTTAAGGGGTAAAACGAAACACAGCTTTTAATAGCTTCCCGATGTAGAGAACAATAAAGGGAAGGGATACAAAGTGGGAGGTTCGTGGAAATGTTTTTCTAAGAATGTTTTTCCTGCACAAAGAAGCATTGTTAGGAGATTAGCCTCATTTGGCCTGTCATTCCCACAGCATCAGTGAAAATTCGTCTCTAGTTATTTGTGGTTGCATAATTCGTGTGTTAATTTTAAAAGGAATCAAATCATCTGATAATGCCGTAAAAATATCTAATACTATTACAATAATATTCAGCTTTATATTATATTTTGATTTAATTATCATAAAAAAATTAAAATGCTATTTCTACTTTACAGTTAAACAAAAAAATGCTTGGTCGGGTGCCCAATATTGCAAGAGCAATGAAAAAGCAATCGGGGTCTTTACAAAAATTCTTAAAAGAATGCTTAAAGTAGATTTGTATTTCTATGTCTATGACGAAATAATCATTTCCTTAGAAGAAAGAGTTATGCAATTACATAAGCACAGAAATTTATTCAGTTTTCTATATGATGTGAATAAATTAAAAAACCTTTCTAAAGATGGAACTTTTAAAAAAATGTTTGGATCTACAAGCAGCACTAACAAACTCAAATGACATCACTGAGACTGACTTGGATGGCTCAGAAATGTTAGAGGAAATAACAGCACTGTCCCCCTTTAATAAAAACTGATTGGACACCATTCGATGTGTTGCAATTCATTTTGCCAAATGATTGCATTGAGAATCCTGTTAACTCTCCCAATAACCGTAGCGTCGTGTGAAAGACGTTTCTCTAAATGAAAATTTATTAAAAAATATTTAAGATCAACTATGTCTCAAGAGCAACTGACAGGATTGACAACTATCTCTATAGAGCACGATGTTCTTAAAAAAAATCAAATTTCAATATCTACTTCACAATTTTTCATCTGCAAAAGCCCGAAAACAGAAATTCTCGTAAATGTGACTTTTACATTGAATTCAACGTAGCTATATTCGATTTTTGTTATTTTTATTATTAGTGACATTGTCATCTTATTATTATGTATATTTTATATCAAACCCTTAGATTATTAAATACATGAAAATTCAGAACGATCAAAATGAAAGGTTTTTTATTAGTGAAACCATGAAAAACGCCTTGTAAAAATGTACGTAACTTTTAATCTTTAAATGATGTGCGGTTTCATATGAAACCATTAATTGTACTCGAAATTAGAAATTTCGTCTTTTAAAAGTTAAATAAATTCCATTTCTGAAAAACTGTTTAATATTGTCTGTAAATTGAACAAGAGTTTGGACGGGTAGCAATCTCTAACAAACAAGTTTGCAAGACAATCATAACCGGCGAGGGCGCCCTAAAGGCTCCGCGCTTTGGGCGCAAAAATACCTTGGGCCGAGCCTGAGTACGAGAGTGTGAAGTTTAACTGAAAATTGAAAATTATTTTCTGTGAACTTTCCACGAAAAGCTGTAAACCTGTCTTACATCAGCAGTGGTGTGTGTTTGTGTGTGTGTGTGTGGGGGGAGCTAATGGTTAGATAATTCGGAACCCTGCTATAGAGATAAGCAGGGTGGTGACGTCACACAGCAATGATATTCACAACCATCCATGCCCAAGGCGGGATTCGAACCCACAGCTTGTTGGTTGGATAGCAAGTAATACGCTATATACGCAGCTGACCAGGCCAGTGATGGTACATTGATAACTGAATGAACAGCTCCCTTAGGGGTATCTGTAAAACGAGTATTTGAGCATGTTGGTCCCAAACAATTGAGGGGTTGTGGTGGGAGTTTTGGAATTACGGTGGCATCGTCGATACTAAATGAGCGACTCACGAAGAGGTGAGTGAATCCTTTTCCAGACCTGTTTTGGAAACTATGGCTTTGTCTCCATATGCCTTTGACTAGTAAGTCTGTGAAGAGTTTATGAAGGAAGAATCTAAATCTCAACTAACAAATAACTAAATGCGTGTCAATTTGTATCTTTCTATCCTTCTTACTCTTTTTCTACGGATCCCTTCTTTGAGAGAAATTATAAATCCTCAAGTGATGAATCGTCTGTAATTTCTTACATGAATTTTACAAGAATAAGAGCAATTAGAGTATTAAGGAAGAATCTACTAAGGATAGAGGAATTTAAAAAAAAACTCTATGAAATGACTGCGCATTATTTTGTATATTTAGAGTTGCATTCCAAAAATTATCATAATTTTCCCAACATAAAAAATTAACAAATACGAGGGTGTGGCTTAAAAGTTCGGATAAACACCTAGAAAAATGACATTAAAGCAACTGATATAACCACAAGAAAGAACATATCTTAAAACCCCTTTAACTCCCATGTTTCATCAAATTGTAATAATTTGTTCTTTTTCTTTTAGGATATATAAGAAAAGTTGAGTCCGCGCGGTTAGCTGAGTGGCTATACGCTTCACAACCATATGCCTGGGGGAAGGAGTGTCCTGGGTTCGATTCCCATCACTGACATGAGGAGCTTAAGGATCTTTCTCAGACATAGCCAAGTTAACCGGTCTTGGGCATGGACTGCAGGGTTTTCCTCCCACAAGCAGGCAAACCGGCCCTGTGAACACACGCATCTACAGACATAGGATACATACCGGAGACATAGAACTAGCCACCTTATCCTCGAGACAGGTACAGCTTAAAAGGGCTTATTATAGCTCCGTAACAGGGCAGTAGGAATAATGCAAGAAGAAGAAGAGTTGCATTAATATAATTTTTGTTCTAGGTGTTTATCAGCGCTTTCCAGACCCTCCTGGACAGAAAATTTTCTGTGCGAATTGCAAAAAAAGTGAATGGTATTAAACAGCATTATTAATATAACTATTAACCTATGTCTCACGAAAAAGTCTATCAACCAATATACAAATCGATAACCACATATTTATAGTCTAAACTATTTCCAATAGAGAAGGTTCATAAAATACAAATATGGCTTAGATTTTGATTTTTTTTTAAAATTACATTTATGCTACTTTAATTTCAGAACGAAAAACTGCTAGCTTTGTTTCTAATTTTCTTCCTTCCCAATACATAAGAAGTAGTTCTATTATCAATCAGAGAGAGAGAGAGAAGAATACATAGAGGATCCAGATATCGTCGTTACTCCCACTAATACGATTGAACACAGCGAGATGCATAGCCTGATAATAGCCTCCAGGTAAAGGTGCCTCATTCGTATATTGAATTTATGAGTCATAAAGCTTTGCTAATTTTCCTAAGATGTGATAGATAGTGTATAAACAGATATCGATTAAGTCAGGATTTCTAGTGGAGGATTAAAATGAAAATGCGAGCATACCTTGGAGGAAAATATGGAATAATGAACGCTTTGCTACTAGCAAACTTAAGAGAACAGCTCCCTATGGTCACAGTCGCCTACAATGAGTTTATCACCATAATTAGAAGCATCTCAAGTGAACACAGCGTAATGATTAATGATAGTAATGAATTTCTGCTGACATGGTTGTTATCTGCATAAGCACATCGACTAAGCTCTAGTTGCCTAACATGTCGCTGCTCTGCATCACGCCAGAGCTATACAGTAAAGCCGACTCTTTAAATCTGTTAAGTATATTCATATTAATATGGTGTGTTTGCTAGAAAACAGCTTGTTTAACTTTTACAGTAGAAAAATAACCCGTAAACATTTGTAAACCTAATGAATTATTTATTTTATTTTAATTATTTAGAAAATTTTAACAATTTAATATTCTCTGTGTTAAATAAATATAATAAGCATCATTTAACCGATATATAAAGAACTTAAATACATATCCTAATAAATAAACAACAATTGTAATTGTTGTTTAAAAGTAAGATAAGAATAAATTGTCGAACGCTTCACCAAAGGAAGTAAGAAGAGCTCTTTTTATTCGAATGTTTTGTAAATCGGTGGACACCTAGTCTCCCTCCTTAGTCGTCACCAATAGCGACTTATGGTTCTCGATTATTTTAGAGCACTGCCACAAGATTACGGCAAATACCGCCATGTTGTGATCCTAAATCCTAACATTATTATTATTGTTTGTAATAATGCTCGTTCTTGGGTAAATATTCTGAGATCAGGGGTTAAAACTATATTTTCCGGAAAGGGAGAGATCTTACCTGCCTCGTAGAAGGCCGATTAACTCGGAAACTAGCCGAAAAAATCCCCTAAAACCTACATCGGGGGGGAGGGGGGGAATCTAGAATTATAGCACCAATGTTGCCACAAACTATACAGTAAATTTATTAATAACTCTATATTTATTAAACTGAACGAATAAATGGTTTTATGGATTTCTCTTATAATAAATTTATTATTGATGCTAAATTATATACGAACATTAAAAGCACGATTGTTTGTAAATCATTTTTATTTTTTGAAAAATTACAATTGTTGTTTGTCTGAATCTGTAGTTAATTTTTGATTTTCATAATTTCGGACTCAAAATTCAAAACTAAGGCATTTAAAGTACTCGAAACATCCGATTTGAAACAGATTTCCAGACTAACCGTGTAGCAGCTAGCCTCTCTCTCTCTCTCTGTCTATCTGTAAGTCGACAATTACTGTGAAAGAGTCCATTATAATTTCGCTACGCCCGCTTACTGTTATTGATCTTGCAATTTCCTCTCTCTCTCTCTCTGTGCACGTTTTTGGTTAGAGCATATAGGATGCTCACTTCTCTGTCTTCACTCCGTCTTCCATCTATGTAATTGAGCTTACACTAACCACTGGCAGCATATCTGACGAATAAAAGCAACGTTCGCATTACTTCAGATTATCATTCGAGAATCTGCTCATATAATCAGAACATTCCACACAAAATGAGCCAAGCTTTTTGTCTGTGACTCAACAACATATTTTTCTTTCCATTAAGAAAAAGCTAATCTAGTTGCAGATATCACTCTAAAATGTAAACTGATGTCTATCTAAGGTATCATCATGAACAGAACATGCACCTCATTTTCTTTCAATTCGTTGGCAATCACCTTATTTGTATATTTTTTTCTAAAGCATTTTCTCTTTAGCTACATCGTTACATAGTGCATGGCATCAAATAAATTGTACTTTTTCTATTGTTTTGCAAAAGAAAATTCAAAATAATGGAAGAGAAACCAACAAAGAATCAAATAATTTTTTTGAAGAACGGAAAATGTTTTATACAGAGATTTTCAGAATGAAAATGCAAGTAGAAAATAAACCCAAATAGCCAACTCTCCTGCATTTATTGTGTCGAAACGTTTTGGTTTATTTTAAATACACTACGTTTCAAAAATATTAGAACATCGAGAAATACGAACAAACATCAAAGCATCGTGTTTTTTTGTTGTTTTTTTTTAATATGAGATGTAGTGATCTTAACTTCCCACGTATTTCTGACAGGTTTACGGAAAATTAACTTCCATCCTTCATAAAGGGATACCATTTTGAGTTCAGCCAATGTTGGCCTCTGTGGAAGGATTTTGACCTGCCATTTCACTTCATCCAATAAAAGCTCATCCAGGATTAGATCCGAACATCGAACTCCGTCTGTTCCCCAAATGAGGCCATAGTAGATTTTGTTGTTTGACTTGTGGAAGATGTATGTTCTCCATTCATGTATCGATAAAAGTCAGAAGAGTAATTCCCACACCACACTGCCACTGTAACCACTATCAGACATTCATTAATATGCTTTATAGTTAGGATCATTAGGTGTTGTTCATAGTATTCGCCAGGCTGCCATCAATTCCCGTAGTGAAATTGATGTGAAATTCATCATTTTAAAATATTTGTACATTAAGTGACTAGAAACCGTGTCTATTTACAGTTGTTCAGACTCACGTTTCGAGAATGAAGCAAGCAACAACGAAATCGCTGCTAAATTTGAACTTGAGTCTGAACAACTAAATTTACACGTTCAGCAAAGTTTAAAGACTACGATCGTGATAACCTTACGTGTTAAAGCTAATTTCAATCTTACTGGCGATAGACATTACTTCGGTTTGTACTAAGAAAGCAAATTCCAAACACTTGAACACATAGAGGAATTCAAAGAAAAGCCACAACCAACACATAAATCGTTTGATTTTACCTGCCTCTCAGAAAGATGCGTAACTCAGTGAAATTAAAAGTAGATTAAAATAATTGAGGAAGAGGTTGGCTTCGTAGATAGCGTCTCCAGTATCTAATTTAAATTCAATCCAGAGGTATTCGCATACATTGGTTTCTGTGAATGCCTTTTAAGCGGTAGATGATATCTATTCCCCAGATGTGATGCCACTCTCACTACTCTGCTTACTAGAGACCCGAAATGGCTTGAAAAATATGTTCGATCTCGATTGAAGGGTTTCCAGGTTAGCTAATCATTCTTAGTAGAACCAGAGTAATAAACGTACTATAGATTTGTAACTTTTCGTTGGTGAGATACACATGAAAAAGAAACTAATATCCAGTGATAATAAGGTTTCAGTTAAACGTGCTTATAAACGTAGTTGCTGGAGTTGGCAACACTGATGAGCTAGAATCTACAAGGGCTCTAAAGCAAACGTTTGGTGTTTAAGAGTTGATTATTAATTGGAGAGTGAAGCAGTGAATTCAGCGGGTGATACTTTTCGGAGTATCTTGCACATAACATTAAGGTAAGTTGAATTTTAATGTTACAAATAGCGATTGACAGCTAATGCAACTAAGGCTATGACTTCACCGCATTATTTATGTGTTTCTAAGTGGTTTGTTTATTTTGTAGGGAAACTCTGCCATCCTCGTATGAAAGTGACTAACTTATAATCACTTCAAAACTCCCTAGTAAATGTTCATCGTGTCTAAGGTTGGAATGGATTGAGTTTGAATTCCATTTCACGTGATTCAAACTAAATATAAATTCACAATAATTTCCTACTCACTAAAACGAAAGAAACATTCAAGTAACAATTCATTGTTCTTTTTAAACAATAAGAATACGGGAGCGAACAATAAGCTAGGCTATTACTGAAGATGTTCATCGTATAGTTTCCAGTCTGTTTTGCATTTTTGAATATTCACTCCCTCCTATTTTTTTTTCTTGTAAACAAGATACTGTCAGCTTTCCAAGAACCAGCTTAAATTTAGCTTTACGCTTTTCATCAGACAGAGCACGCAGTTATGATCGTTTTATTCTTCCAATATAAGCGATACGACTAAGCATTAAGCAATGTAAAAGAAAGAGAATGAAAGTTATAGTGGAAGTCTATGTCCTCAGAGAGTGCGAAGAATTCTTTATGTAGCACTCCCATTAGTACAGTAGGTTAAGCTAATATTTATTTTTTTACAAAAAATTCTAGGAGTGTTTGTGCATCTTCTGATAATTGAGTTATTGAGTGCAGTTATACAAATATCAAAAAGTACTGAGCTACATATTTTAATTGAATTTTAATTACTGTATAATTCTTACAGAGATGCTCATAAATAATGCAATGGTTCATCACAATACTCTCATCTTCTTGGCTTTAGGAATTCTATGTTTTACTTCGTGTATCATCTTAAAGTCATTGAAATACTCTCATATATTCTAAATTGCTCACACTAATATAAAATTCCATTTTGGTAAATGCACAAAAAGTTAGTTCAGAAGATTTTTTTTCTCCATCAGAGTTTGACTTCATTTCATAGGTATTTAGCTGTTATTGTTCCGTAGGTTTCACACCTTCAGCTTTCAAGTGTAAGTACTTTCCCTATTCTCATCTAAAATTTTCATGTTGAATTATTCTCAAGTATAAAGAATAAACATAAGAAAGAGCGCAAATAAAGAAATCAAAGATTTCTTTATTTGCGCTATTTCTTCTTTCTATTCTTAAATAATTCTTTCATACAAATATTGAAAAGGTTTAGGAAAAAAGGTCTTGTACTTTTAAATTCTGTTCATTTGTAATAGATTTTGAAATAAACATAATTTTACTTTTAAAGTACACAGAAATTTTTTATAACTTGAATCGTTGTTTTTGAATTCTAATACGGCTACTCTCAAGTAGAGCAGGTACTTTTGACTAACATAGCTCTTTCTTATAGATTTCCAAGTTTTTTTTTTTTTTTTTGGCTAGATGGGTGAAGCAAGAATACTTTTCATATTCCCCGTTATCTGTAGAAGAAAATGTATGGATAAGGTGTTATGGAGCTATAAGCTCTGATCATGGCAGGAGGGTAACAGCAATAGCCGAGCCTCAATTAACATTTCATTGGTTACAGCATTGCCATCCATTACCCTCCCTGGGGATCCATTTTAGTTGCCTCGTACGATATGCATGGGCTACAATGGGGCGATTTTTAAGTAAAGACCTGTCTAAAAATTAGAACGATTCCAAGACCACTCCATAGTGGCCGAAAGATCGTCCAACTCAGCGTTGGCTCGTCCTACTACCGAGCAGAGCCTCTCATATTCCAGGTAAAAGCGTCCACCGACAAGGCTCCACACTAGCCACGCCGGAACACACCCTCCCGGGAGACTCAAATTGCTCCCCCAGAGCAAAACGCTTAAGAGAACGAGACTCTCGAAACAAAGTTCTACATTAATATATATTTAAATGAACGTTATATTCAATAGGTATATTAAAGGGTAATTATTTATTTCGTTTTTTAATGTATAAATAATAAAAGTATATTAATGTCTTTAAAATTATATTGAACGACACGTGACTTTATTTATCAAGATAAAATTATCTACACATTAGGGCTAAATAAGAAAATTAAAACGATACGATTATTAATAGTTCCTTTTTAGCTCATATATCTTAATGTTAATAACATTATTTTTCGAAATTTCAATAGCGCAAATATTACTTTTCCTACTTGGCAATAATATCCGGGTGATTTATCTGTCTTATCTAATTCAGTAAATGAAGTAGTCACTCTTTAAAATGACCTACTTAATCTATTTAGTTCTTGTGCTATAGCAGTACAGCATACAGTGCTGCTTTATTTTTAAAACAGATATTAATATAATGTCGTTTTCAAGAAACAGTAAAGTGTAACACATAAACAGTGAATGAGTTCAAAAAATTTTCAACAGTCAAATTTCAATAAGTGGATATACACACGTGTGTGTATATTCCACGTGTTGAAATGCAACGTATCATAGCGATTACCTCATCGTTATAGAATTTATTTAATTTTTTTATTATTTATATGAATATAGAAATCATGTGAAGACTGGAAAAAAAAAGAAAGAAAAGCCAAGTAGCAGAAAAAAAATCCTTTTGGTCATATTCCTCTGGGAAATATCTTACTTACACCTTTTTCTTATTTAGATAACATGAATAGAAAGTTTTCTCAGTTTAAAAATGAATACAATTAACACTGTATAATTATATAATTATACTATATAGTATAATTATATATAATTATACGGTATATACCGTATATAATTATACTATACTATATATACTATACTATATAGTATAATTATACGGTATATACCGTATAATTATATGTAATAAATTTTTTAACATGGGGATATTGTATATTAGGATGTATATATATAATTATATATAATAAATTTTTTAACTTGGGGATATTGTATATTAGGATAACTAAGTAATTTTATAAACTTGGTTATTTTAACTCCTAATCCCAAGTATGCAAACAATTGAGTTTGCGCCTGAAACAAAGTTCAAGTCTAAAGATGGTACAACACCAGGGCAACTCATTGTAAAGGTGGGTAAAGTTCTGATCACTATTCTTAGTATTTTCCCATAATGTAAAGCACATCTCACTAGAAGATGTATACTGCAATGCATTATGGGTGGGGTCACTACCCAGACCGGTTAATATATAATATATACCATCTTTAGACTTGAACTTTGTTTCAGGCGCAAACTTAATTGTTTGCATACTCGGGATTAGGAGTTAAAATAACCAAGTTTATAAAATTACTTGGTTATCCTAATATACAATATCCCCAAGTTAAAAAATTTATTACATCTATATCTCCTCCAGAGATTTTTATTAAAAAAAATAAATAAAAACACCTTGTTGCAACTTGTATAGGTAAGGTTGATAAAGCTCCGTATTACTAAAACCTTGGTATATTTAGGGTCTAGCGACTCACTGAGGAGACCTCAAAACAGGTTGAAAAAACGGTCTGGGTAGTGACCCCACCCATAATGCATTGCAGTATACATCTTCTAGTGAGATGTGCTTTACATTATGGGAAAATACTAAGAATAGTGATCAGATCTTTACAATGAGTTGCCCTGATGTGATGTTGTACTATCTTCAGACTTGAACTTTGTTTCAGGCGCAAACTCAATTGTTTTCATACTTGGGATTAGGAGTTAAATAACCAAGTTTATAAAATTACTTGGTTATCCTAATATCCTAATATATATATATATATATATATATATATATATATATATATATATATATATATATATATATATATATATATATATATATATATATATACTGCATATATATCCTTATAAGGAGTAGCTTAAAGGGGCGAAGCAAGAATGCTTTTCATATTTCTAGTTATCTGTAGAGGACAGTGTAGGGATAAGGTGTTATTGAGCTATTAAAGCTCTGATCATGGCAGGAGGGTAACAGCAATAATCGAGCCTCGGTTATTGCTGTTACCCTTATTATTGTGTAATATATATATATATATATATATATATATATATATATATATATATATATATATATGTATGTATATATATGTATATATATATATGTATATGTATATATATATATATGTATATATATATGTATATATATATATATGTATATATACAGGGTGTTCGGGATAAATTTGACAGTTTCGTAAGGAAAAAGAAAATCTTCTTTGTATCTATTAAATTTAATGAATTGACAAAAAAACATTACAGGCAGAGTTAATTACAATACTATCAACAAGATTTACTCAAAATAACCACCATTAGCATCGATCACAGCTTCAATTCTGCTTCGGAACCTCGAACAAGCTGATGCTACAGTCTCCCTGGGAAGGGCCGCAAAAACTGTTTTAATTTTATCCATTAACTGGGCTTTTGTATTACTGGAAGTGCGATTGGTGTCTTTTTCAACTGCGCCCCATACAAAATAATCCATGGGGTTAAGGTCTGGGGAGTTTGGAGGCCAAACATTTGGTCTGGTGAAGTCGTAGAAATTTTCAGACAACCATTTTTGACTTTTCCCAGAGGTGTGGCAAGGGGCCGAATCCTGCTGCCATACATACGGCCTACCATTGGCTACCCTTGTTATCCAGGGCTTGACTACAGTTAGCAACTCCACGAACAAAGCCCGAATTCCAATGCCAGGGTTCTTCAACACCTGTTCCTGCAGATTTGCGAGGAATTCTGCTGTACGAACGCAATCAGATCGTCTGCTAGGGATCTTTCTTCTTGCTACATCCTCGTAGTCACCATTGCAAGTCTCTAGTTCATGCCTGATTGTTTTTACTGTATTCAGGGAGCATTGGGCAGCAGTCGTAATATCCTTATTTTGATGGCGGGCACGAATCATCATGATACAAGTTATTCTCTTCCATGATTCAGGTGGGTTCCAGCTATCCATCCTTTCTGACATCTTGTATATGAACGAAGAAGGGTCCAAACTTTTAAATGAAGAGAAGTGTGTGTTAATACATGTAACTTACGGAAAAATATAATTAATTATAAATATGTCAAATTTATCCCGAACACCCTGTATATACATATATATACAGTTACATGTATTAACACACACTTCTCTTCATTTAAAAGTTTGGACCCTTCTTCATTCATATACAAGATGTCAGAAAGGATGGATAGCTGGAACCCACCTGAATCATGGAAGAGAATAACTTGTATCATGATGATTCGTGCCCGCCATCAAAATAAGGATATTACGACTGCTGCCCAATGCTCCCTGAATACAGTAAAAACAATCAGGCATGAACTAGAGACTTGCAATGGTGACTACGAGGATGTAGCAAGAAGAAAGATCCCTAGCAGACGATCTGATTGCGTTCGTACAGCAGAATTCCTCGCAAATCTGCAGGAACAGGTGTTGAAGAACCCTGGCATTGGAATTCGGGCTTTGTTCGTGGAGTTGCTAACTGTAGTCAAGCCCTGGATAACAAGGGTAGCCAATGGTAGGCAGTATGTATGGCAGCAGGATTCGGCCCCTTGCCACACCTCTGGGAAAAGTCAAAAATGGTTGTCTGAAAATTTCTACGACTTCACCAGTCCAAATGTTTGGCCTCCAAACTCCCCAGACCTTAACCCCATGGATTATTTTGTATGGGGCGCAGTTGAAAAAGACACCAATCGCACTTCCAGTAATACAAAAGCCCAGTTAATGGATAAAATTAAAACAGTTTTTGCGGCCCTTCCCAGGGAGACTGTAGCATCAGCTTGTTCGAGGTTCCGAAGCAGAATTGAAGCTGTGATCGATGCTAATGGTGGTTATTTTGAGTAAATCTTGTTGATAGTATTGTAATTAACTCTGCCTGTAATGGTTTTTTGTCAATTCATTAAATTTAATAGATACAAAGAAGATTTTCTTTTTCCTTACGAAACTGTCAAATTTATCCCGAACACCCTGTATATATATATATGTATATATATATATGTATATATATATATATGTATATATATGTATATATATATATATATATGTATATATGTATATATATATGTACTGTATATATGTATATGTA
The DNA here is from genome assembly GCF_054136105.1 of Typopeltis vanoorti. Taxonomy (NCBI): domain Eukaryota; kingdom Metazoa; phylum Arthropoda; class Arachnida; order Uropygi; family Thelyphonidae; genus Typopeltis; species Typopeltis vanoorti. Next base: position 81,402,146 of record NC_143557.1, read on the forward strand.
TATATATATATGTATGTGTATATGTATGTATATATATACATATATATACATATATATATGTATATTGATATATATATATATATATATATATATATATATATATATATGTACTGTACATAAATTAATTCCTCGTTTTTGCGGATGTTGATTCTCAAAGTACCTGATTTCTCATCTCTTGGTAGGATTTAAATTCAGAATCCATTCTAATTTGGTTTATGGGATCTGCTTTTGTATAGAAGCAGATGCTGTATTTCGTATAAAGCTTCCTATTTCTGAAGCTGATAATAATTCGTTTACATGTGTGACTTCCTGTTATAATTTTATATCCATTTAGTTGGTAGCCATTTATACAACGTCGTTTATCGACGAAGCCATCCCGATGTCATTTTCTTATTTCCGCAGTTCCATTCTTAATGCTCAAATTAATATTTTTATATTCCATCTCATTTATCTGTCTTATTTAATTACATATCATGTTTTTTATCTTGATATTTTATGCCCATAATCTCGTGAGCTGTTTAAATATTAAATTTCGCTATTTCTTTTGTAACTTTTATTTCATTTTAATTCGGTTTTGGTACGTTTAGAATTAGGACATAAGCAAATGAGGTTATGATCTGTGAATTTGCGTCTAGATGGTAAATCCATAACCCTACTGCCTGCAGAAGTTCTTATAAATGTTCCCACTTCCTAGATGAATTCGAATCCCTAGATCTCTCGGGCCGAAAGGCGAATGTGTAAATATTTAATATGGATTAGGATTAGGGATTTTAGTAATCTGTTGCAGTAGAACCTTTGTACTCTCTGTAGTAGTTTAATTTGAAACAGACTTTGTTTATTTTTTATTTTATTTATTACTATTTCTTCTTTTCTTTTCTTTCAATCTGATGACTTCATCTTCACTACAATGCGATTTATGTAATTGTTTGTATCCATGAATTTTATTGTTATACAGTATATCAGATGACTAGTTCGTGATCCTCACAGCATTGCTCTGTTTTGCAATCACTGTCATCGTTACTAAACGTGTGCTATTCATTATCTCTGACCTCATTAGATTTTCTATTTAGAAATTCCAGCAGTGATGTTGTCTGATATATTCAATACATTTCCTTTACTAGTTTGCCTTATCTTTCTGTCTTAATTTTTTCAAACATTTTCTCTCTCTCCCTTTCTGAGCATAACATCTAATTGTTAGGAAATAGTTATCTGAGCTGCTTATTTATATTTAGTCTAGTAAAAGTCCTACAGAAAGATTACTTATACGGATTGATCGTATTTCCCATCTTTTATAATATTACGATGGCCATGTTTATCCTTCTTTCTATCGAATAATACTATAAATGATGATATTATCATTCCCAAATCTTTAGTCACTCCTGATTTATAATGTGACTTGAACATGGATATTCAACTGACTCACTCTTTTTTCTAGTTCTACTTTATGAGAACCTCCGTGGCTCAGTCAGTATCAACGCTGTCCTCTGGTTAGAATGGTTCTCCCCATCTAGAATGCAAAGAAACCATTATATGAGCTTTACAAATTAAGACGAATTAGCCGGTTCTCATACGGAATTGGAGGAGTTCTACCCTGAAACTCAGGGTTTTCTATCTCCGATCATGATTAACGCCAGTTATGCTCTGAGAGTCTCAAATCGTATCTTTTGTTGTTTTTTTCAGATAAAATCTTATCTGTTCGAGGTTTTAAAGTAATTACTAGCTATCTCCATCCTGGCATAATAGTGGATTTAATACCTTCGGTCTCCCGTATATCGCAATTTTTATCAAATATGGTAAACGTGATCTGCTTCAACATGTCTCTCTCCTCCTTGTATCTTTTTCCAAAGATGTACTTTTGAAAGTACCCTTTTTGAAAAAGGTACTTTTCTTTGACCGAATGATAGGACACTCAAGTCTCGCTATTACAACAAAAAAGAAAATGTTAAATATATGAATGGTTTTACAAAGAAACTCTTCATAGACTAAGAGTTGAAAAAAACATCTGTTTGTGAGAGAAAGATGAAAGGCAGTATCTCTTAAACCGAAAGATTCTGCTACTGGTTTATCATTATTATTTGACACCTCCAGGGAGTCCTAAGACTCATCGAAGGAGGGCACCAACTCTACAACTCTCCACCACTTAATCTCATCCACAAACCTCCTCATCTACACCAACTCCATCTACTGATCACCATCACCTATTATTTTCACAGACGATCACAAACATCCATGCCCACGGCGGGATTCGTACCCGCAGCCTTTTGGCTGGAGAGCGAATACGCTAACCACTCGGCAACTAGGCCGGCTAACCGGTTTGACTGACAACAGTTAATTGCTTGTCCTCCTTAAGAGGGCTACGTAAACTATGTATGTTTTAACTCATATCATCTATTCTGGTGTCCATGTCTCAATGCCTGATGACTGGTCAATCAGCGATGCGACCAATCCGCCTGAATTTACTTTCCTGTTGGGCATCCCAAAAGCACTTATCCGCTCTCTGTCGTATCTTATGAACACAAAAATCCATACGAATTTAAACCTTTTTGATTGAAGATTAACCATACTACACAGGAGGATAACATCATCTTTGGATGAACATGTTTTCTCCTAGATACTCTGTAATGTATCTAAATATTTTTTCTGATATCACATGTTATGATATCGGTTAAGAAATGGACCTAAGTATGTATACGAATGCAAGAACATGCATTAAGAAGAAATAGCTACAGATATCTACCATTAATATTAGCGTTTATTTTGCATTACATTTTGGTTTTCTTTCTCTAACAGGCGTTTATTTCGACTGCAACCAATAGTCGTGACACAAAGGTAAACGACTTTACTTACAACTGACACGAATAACATTTCTGGCTAGATAGGTGAAGCAAAATTGCTTTTCGTATTCCCCTTTGTCTTGTAATGAAAGAACTTTGAATGGAGTGTTTGTGAGCCACATGCTCGCCCATTGAGGGCAGTGAAATTAGCTGTGTTCAGCTGAACTTAAGATAGACTTTGGTCTTTTATATTTGTAACTTTCCGCTTCATTATATTCCGAAGCTTCTTTGATTAACGGGTTTGGATGAATGCTTGTCTTGGTAAAGAACTTCTCAGCTAGATCTAGAAGAAGGGAAGAACTATAAGGGATATTAACTTCTCTATGGATCTGGGAGTTTCTAATAAACCAAGGGGCATCCAAAATCATCCTCAGACACTTATTCTGTAATCTCTGAAGTTTCAGGATGTTTGTATTCGCGGTGTGGCTCCATGCGGGGGATGTGTAAGTGATGTCCGGCCGAATAACCATCTTGTAAATTGTTAATTTTGTTTATGTGTCCAGTTTACTTTAGCTATTGATAATAGGGTAGAGCTAAGCTATTACTTGGGATGTCTTCGAGGTAATGTAACTAATATGTTTGCTGAATAGGAGTTTACTATCAAGAATCACTCAAAGATATTTAACTTTAGTCTGCCATGGAATCTTTACTCCCAATAAATAAATGTCCTCCATGTTATGGATTTTCTTTCTAGTAAACAGTATGGCTGAACTTTTCTGGGGGTTAACTTGGATCCTGCAGTCTGTCATCCACTTTTCTAAAATGTGTATGCTGGTTTGAAGTCTTCTAGTTGCCAGTTTTGAACTCAGAGATCTCCATCTGTGCAGTATCATCTGCATATAATGCAGTGAAGCAGTGAATGTTGTTCTCGGGTTCAGAGGGATGTCCGCTACATAGATTGAGAACAGGTGAGGGCCAGAAGAGATCCTGAGGTACGCCGGCCGAGACCCTGCGTCTGGTCGAAACCGTTTCGTCGATCCTGACCTGCATATATCTGTCTTTCAGGTAAGAGTGGATTATTTTTATTAACTTGATTGGCAAGTTAAATTTTATCAGTTTGTAGAGAAGGCCTTGATGCCATACTTTGTCAAACGCCTTCTCTGCGTCGATGAAGATGGCAGCTGTATTGAGTTTCCAGTTATAGCCTTTAGTAATGATTTCTACCAGCCGGTGTACTTGTTGAGCTGTACTATGGGCCGTACGAAAACCGAACTGTTCATTAGGCAAAATTCCTAACTTATCTGTTTCTGCTTGGAATCTTGAGAGGATCACTTTCTCTGTGACCTTTCCGAGGCTGTACAACAGGCTTATGGGTCTGTAGCTTTCGGGAAGGTGAGGAGTTTTTCCTGGCTCCTTCAATGGCATGATGGTGACTGTTTTCCATGTAGTAAAAAATGCTGAAATCTAAAATGACATTGGTAATGTTGATGAGATGGACTATGGCCTTTCTTGGGAGTAGTTTTACTATTCTGTTAGTTATGCCATCTTGTCCTGGAGCTTTTTTAATTTAGATGGGTAATGATATTTTTCATTTCTGCCGGATTTGTAGGAGTAATATATTCAGAGTTAACAGTGTACTATCGTAAGTTTGTCCTAACATGACGGTGAATCTTGTATGTAAGGTTGATATTTAGATTTGTATAATATGGATTGCACTGAGATTCAAGGTTATCTATCAGTGCTTCAGCTTTCTCTTCATCTTTGTGAACTGTCCCTTTCTTGGTTTGTATAGGGGTATGAGTTGCTTTTTGGTGTGGATCGCTCTTAAGAATTTCCAGACAGAATGATCTTCAGTATTGATGTTAGTCAATTTGGTTTCCCATTGATGGTTTCTGTGTTTTTGAAGAGCTTCACGGACTTGCCTGTTTAGGTTGTTCAATAGTGTTTTCGCTTGTGGGCTCTGTATTGTGGTATCTCTTTCTTGCTCTGATTAGCTCCATAATTTCCTCTGGGATAAGGTTGGTTGGGTGGAAGCCAATGGATTGCCTGACTGATTCTATTGCTTTCTGAATTTGTAGAGTTAGGTTATTTACTGCTGAGTCTATCTCTTCCTTTTTACTGATGTTGGGCACCGGACCAATATGATCGGAAAGAACCTTGGCTAACCTATCCCAAGGTATGAATGTGTGTGCGGAGGAGAGAATTGATTTGATGAACCTAGATTAAGCGCTATGGGACTGTGGTCGGAAGATAATTCGTTAACTGATTCCAATTTCAATTGGTATCTTATATTTTTAAAGATGACGATGTCTAGTACATCCGAGCTACCTGAAGGGTTGAAAGTGGGTGGGCTCGGTAGGACCGGCCACAACAGCAGAGTTGAGCATTGCAAAGTTGAATAGCGTGTGGCCTTTGGTGTTAATTGAAGAGCTGTACCAAGCTGTGTTTTGAGTTGAGGTCTCCTGGTATTATTATGGAGTCATTTGGACCAAGTATGGAGTCTAGATCTGTTGTTAGCAGATGAATGCTCGGAGGATTATAAACAGCATAGATCTTTAGACTGCCAGCATGCAGGTATGTACCTCCACACCGGTCACCTCCAAGTTTACTGTTTGGGGCTTGGCTATTGTATTATGATTCAAGTAACTCTTAATATATATGGCTGTGCCTACACCTCTTGTGCCAGTTCTGTCGTTTCTGTACATAGTGTATCCACGGATTTTTGGGGTTATTAGCTGGTCTTAGGTGTGTTTCACCAATCAAGATGATATCAGCACTGAGGCGAGTCGCAAATTCTTGAAGTTCCAAGACCTTGTTCATCAATTCATTTGCATTCTATGCCATTATCTTAAGAGCGTTTGGTAAGAATTTTTTACTCTTGACAGATGGCTGTTATAATGGTTTGAGTGTCTTGCAGGAATCTCTTTCTGGAAGATGGTGAGGGGGCATGTCTTGCTGAATTCCTGCAGCATGGTGGCAAATGAGGCTGTTAAAACGGATGTTATGTTGGAGCTTTCTAGCTCGAGAGATGTAGGAGGCTTAGTTCTTGCAGCCTCAGCATATGTTTTGGTCATGATTGTTCCTTCCTCTGAGGTTGAAGGCGAGGTGTTTCGGACTAGGTGGACGACCTGCTTGGTTGCTTAAAACGTTGTTAAGTGGAAGAGCAAGACTGAATTTTTCTGATCCTCGATTTTTTGGATTGGAAAGGCATCCCTTGTAGTTGGCTGCGTTAGGTCCTCTGCAGTTTGCACAGCATGCTGGAGTTGTGCGTGGTTTGATGCATGTGATGGTCTGGTGTCCCTCGCCGCACTTCACGCACCTGAAAGCTGCCTTACATAACTTTTGAGCATGCCTAAACCTTTGGCACCTATGACACTGTCCTGCAGATGCTCTTTTCCTAAGCGGATCAGTTGTATTTTGAGTCCGCATACTACTGTCAGTTCATAGATCTGCTTTTGTGTATTGCTGATTTCCACCAGCACCAAAGGCATTGGTCTTTTATCCGACCTGAGCATCCTGCTGATTTTAACCGGGGATATGCCATGTCTTGTGAAGTCAGTGATGACTTCTTCAGGAGTGATACCTTCGGCTACCTCACGAAAAACCACCTTCAGGTTCTTTTCGCCGGGTAAAGTGAAGGTGTAGTATGGAAGATTGGCATTGTTCATAAATCTGGTCATTTTTCTATAATCCGTGAATGTAGCAGGTTGAATTTTAACTCCCTCATCAGAATTTTTGGCCCGTGAGAATGTGATGTTTTGTTCCCTGAGGGCTGATGAGACAGGAATCCATTTATCCTTATCCCTTAAGATAACTGGTGGTACCTTTTCTTTAGGTACATTGGGAGCTTCCATCCCTGGTGTTTCGGGTTCTTCGGTGTTGGTAGAGATTTTCCTCTTCTTCTTGACTGTTTGGAATTCTGTATTTGTTTCCAAGGTCTGATAGATGCTGTCTTGGGATGTATCTCCTTCTAAATTTGTGGAGTGTACAAAGTTTGATTGCGTCTGAGTAGTGTGTTTGTCACTTGAAAACATCCATTTTGTCTTCTGTGACTGCTGAGGGGGGGAGGTGTATCAAATGCTTAACTTTCTCCCAGGCCAGTTGTCACTCAGCAGCTTTCCCAATCTGAGAAATTCCTTGTACACCTCCTCAAATATGGCCTCATTCAGCGGTTTTGCCATGACAACAATAGTTGAAAAATGTATAAAGGCACAGATAGAGAAAGAATTGAGATTGCTCAGGTCTCCCGAGCAGGCTACAGATAATCCTGTAGTATTAGGATGGCTTTGGGTCTTTTATATTTCCAGTGGTCATTACCGTCATAGTTTCCGGCTTGCTGTATTAGTTGGTTTGGATGCGTAGATGTCTTAATAAAGACTTTTTCTGCTAGGGAGTATAGTAGTGGAGAGACATAGGGGATATTTATGTCCCGGTGGATCTGGGCGTTCCTGATGAACCACGGGGCGTCCAGTATCATTCGCAGGCACTTGTTCTGTGGTCTGTGTAGCTTGAGGATGTTTGTCTTGGAGGTATGGCTCCAGGCTGGAGAGGCGTATATAACTGTGGGACGGATCACTGTCTTGTACAGTAGAATTTTATTTGTTGAGCTTAGTTTGCTGTGTCTGTTGATCAAGGGGTATAGTTGGGCAATAACCTTTGAAGCTTTGGTACATATGCTCTTGATGTGGCTGTTGAAGCATAATCGCTTATCGAGAATTATTCCGAGGTATTTTGCTTCAGTTTTCCAGGGAATTTTAGAGTAAAGTTGAACAGGGTGATGTCTCCTTTGGGGGATGCTCGCCTTCTTGTGAAGAGTATCGTTTTGCTTTTCTGGGGGTTTAATTGCAGTCGCCAGTCTTTAAACTATTTTTCTAGATTCAGGATGGTGTCTTGTAGTTTTTTGGTAACGAGATGTGGTTGGCGAAATCTGGCTAGAATAGCCGTGTCATCTGCATAAAGGGCGATGGTGGATGTGAGAGGATTTTGAGGGATGTCTGCCATATAGATGTTGAACAGGATCGGGACTAGCAAATTTTATTGCAAAATTAATCAATTATTTTTATGCAAAGTTTCAATAAGTATATTTCATACATCTACTTTAATACCGTTTAAATATTTAAAATCTTATTATTCTTTATTTTATTTGTATTAAAATATAAGTTAACATTAAAATGTATAATAAATATTTGAATTAAAATAATGATAATGATTTTAAAATTACAAGAAACAGAAACAACCTTTTACGTCACTGAAATCGCATGGTAGATTTCCGAAAGAACTAGTCGAGGTTCAAGTAGATTAAATATTGGGATAATATTTTATAACACTTTAATAAAGATTAAGAGAGAGGTGTGCAACAGCAAAATTTATAGCTGATTATCTTGTGTAAGATTGGCAACCTGCTTCATCTTAACGTGAACGCTATTATTTGAGTCATTCATTCAAAAATGGTGTGAGTGACATGTTGACAAGAGTCACTTGCTCACTCGCGTCTTAAAAATGATAGCATTCAAGCCCTTAGTAGGGAGTACATGTCCCTTACGCCAGAACATCCTCGCCAATGTTTCCATGCACGAAAACTTCGTCGAGTCCAATTTATCGAATAGCAACTATGAAAGTAGGCTTAACAGCTTTACAAGAAGAGTAAGTAAAAGCTGAGAAAGGTGTAAATAATGAACCCCGTCTGGGAAACTAAAGCCGCTTACACTTGAAATACTTGCTGTAAAGAGATCAGAAGATCTTAAAAAAGAAACCGACTTGAAGGATATTTGGATGGAATTTGCAAACAACGAATCATTTCAGATGCATATTCATATGATGCGAATTAGATGAAATTTCTCTCTCTCTCTCTCTCTCATTGTATAAAACACTCTAATGTAGTGTTTGCTTCTACTTGAAGAGATTTTCTTCGCGATTAACTTCAATTGCTTCATCCGATGGAATGTTCCTTTAAGGAAGAAACGACCAGGTTTTTGATCATCCTGGCGATGAAAAACAAATCTTCGTATGTAAACAATCTCTGATGCTTCTGTAAAGAAAAACTGTTTGTTAAGTGATTTCGCGAAAAGAGTGTCATGCGGGAAATCATTTTCGGGAGAATGATTTTCCTTGTATGTGAGTGCGGGTGTCGTTTGACAAAGAAAACATTCCGTCCTTTTAGCAGGTTTTTTTTTTTTTTTTTTTGAAAGTGGTGAAAGTGAAGCTTATGTGGAATTAGAATAATAACGAAAACAGGAGCGTAAATATTCCTCGGTTAGCGTAGGTGGGAAGGAATGCAATCGCTTCGCTAAACGAGGAATGTTGGTGTGCGTTAAGCGAAATTCGCTGAACGAATTTTACCATGATCTCATTAACTCCTATTGTTTAAAACACACGGTTCTCTAATCTAAATGGAAGGATATGCGTTTAAATAATACTCTAGGTAATGAATAACCAACACGAATTTCGATGAAATATTGCTACAAACGTCTGTGGCATTCCCTCCGAAATCTCTTTGAAAAAAAAATCAACAATTTTATCAAAAAAGAATATTGAATACGGATTCCTTCTTTGTTAGTGAAAATATTGGGAAGAGATTGTGAAGTAAAACTTGGAAGGGATGAATTAGAAAAACATCGGATTATCTGCTTTGACAAATATAATCTTGAACAAAGTTTTTTTTTTTTTTCAATAGGACATTGAGGACAAATGGTTATACTATGAAAGTTTCAGTAATGAATCCACAGAATAAACGGGAGAGAAGATTAGGATTAGCACCCAATGAACTAAGGGGTCATATGCGTAATAAGCTTGGCCAATTGCGCACATGAAAACAGGCTCAATTAATCAAGATAACTGCGCACGTTCATTTGTATAAAAAACTTAGTTTTCGGCGTTAACAAATTCCTCTGGGAACGGCTAATTTATTGTAAGGTCAGTGTGTATGTGTGGACGGGAACGGGCGTATGAGAGAGAGAGAGAGAGAGAGAGAGAGAGAGAGAGAGAGAATGAACTATGTATGAAAAAGATAAAGGAATTAGAATAAAATAGAAGAAAAGAGCAATAAAACACACACACACAAAATAGAAAAGTATGGCTGGAACTAAGATAAAAAGAATGGAATAAACAGTTTGTAATGTGTTGAAGAGAACTATTCAGTATCTCGGTACCTGTGTTTAGTATCGCTACTCAGTATCTGTGCTTTATGTTCTATCTACCCAAAGGTATCCCATCTTTTATTATGTTCTTCCATACAAATGATGAAGGATTTCGAAGCACAAGTTATCAGGTGGATGTTTTTCAGAAAAATGCTAAAATATCGGCACATCTTTAGCTTTAAGTCGTCTTTCTTAGGGGAACCAATTTACGTTGGCGATCATCTGGTATTTTGTTTTTAGCCTCGTCTCCAGATGTTCAATGATATGAATGTCAGGAGGTGTTACGTCCGCTAGGTGATGTCAGGAAAGTGTTGCGTTCAAACTAACGTCAGACAGTCATACTTCTTTTTTTTTTTTTGTTATGAAGCAATATTCTTTCAGTATATAAGAACACATGCCTAAAAGTTTAGGGGGAAATGTTAATACAAAAAGGGAAACCGAAATAAAGGCAGTTCAGCCCAAACGTATGAAGCAGCCCACACAGTGTCACGTGCATCTCCGGCTCCATTTATTTATTTATTTATTCATTCATATGGAGTTTAATCCCTTTTCTTCCTCGTCCCCTATTGGAGCGAGTTGAGCCCCCTCATGGAGGTTAAGTATTTATGGCTGTAGATCCTTGTGTGTTCACGAGGCTGGTTTGCCTGGTTGCGGGATGAAAAACCGCAGAGAAACTGGCGGAAAAAACCCTGCTGTCCACGCCCAAGACCGGCTAACTTGGTTATGGCTGAGGAAGATCCTTAAGCTCCTCACGTCGGCGACGGGAATCGAATCCAGGACACTCCTTCCCCAATCATATGATTGCGAAGCGCAAAGCCACTAGGCTAACCGCGCGGACTCCGGCTCCATTGATACAGCTCAATAGGCAAACATTGCTTTCTGGATTCTTCCAAACAAAGAAAACAGATTGGCATTGCACTAAAATTCATTCTAAAGGCGAATTTGTTTTTAATTGAAGATCATAATTACTTTGTAAAAGTTGCTAAACTACGTGGAGAATCCTCTTCTTCTGGCATTCGTATTTTTTGTCGATGTTTGTGCATGTACACTTTTCTGTCAGCTTATTTTTTAGGAAATGGCCACGAAGTGCTGGGCGCACGTGATAACAATAACAAATGCTACTGTGTGCGACTTTCTATCATATTTTGACAGTGAGAAACGAAACCACGCTTGCTGTCTGACAGCAACGATCAATAAACATCTCAAATGGCTTCACAGTTTTCGCTCATACGCACTATACATGTTAGTTCCGGTTTTTAAATTATTAAAAAATACATTGTCATATATATATACATACATATATATATATACATACATTTAAAGAATGGTGTCTTATTACTTAAACGAATTGGAAGGAAAATAAATATTTATACATTCTTTTGAAATTTTTGCTACAAATAAAATTACGTATGATATAATTCTACATAGATCAATAAAACGGTTGTTGAAGAAATTGGAAACAAAACACAAAAATACTGTTTCATTTGAAATGACTGGAAAATCAGATTTTTTAACGTCACATTGCCATCTTTTGGACCTGATCGCAACTTCTTTTCTACCCAGAATTAGTAAAAATAATCACAAACATTTACGCCCATGTTGAGGAAGGGAGCGGGGGGGGGGGGAACATGCACTCTATCCACTCGGTCGACAGAAATATAGATAAAACCCTAACAAAGAGAAATATTTTTAACCATATAATTTTCACAGCTATTTCTAAGATTTAAAAACATCAATTTTTTTTAACGTCTAACCATATAATTTTCATAGCTATTTCTAAGATTTCATTAAAATTATTTAATAATATATAATATAACATGTAATAAAAAACCATCGATTTCACAATTCACAAATAAATTTCGAACACTCAGTAATTGTATAAATGTTATGATAAATATATAAAGGTGTTGTTTAATGATAACATTTTTAATAAAAGTTTCTCAAAAAAATAAACAAAATTTGAATATTTTTTATAATATTACTTATGCTAGAACATATTATTAACAGATTTAAAAACAAATTGATTTTAATCAAACAGAAAGAGGAAATCGATTGATTAATAACATAATTGAATAATTTGAACACATGCTGTTTAACATGTTTAGCGTGTGAACATTCTTTGTAATGCGTTTTCATTTTCTTCTCCGCACCCCCCCTGCTTTTTCCCCACTTTCTACCCGTTTCTGTTCGCCTTTGGGTACAAATATTCATTATAAAAACTCGCCAATCCATCATACTTTCAAACGTGCTGTGAGGGTATCCATGAAGAAAGTTACGCCATTCGGGAAAGCGTTAAACATGGCCTTGCCAACAAAGAATGCGTGAGACTCGAACCAATTCGCCGGTTCGGGCGTCTGTCAGCAAGTCCGTAAATAACCATTATCATGACACTTTCTACATTCGACTAGGGATGTTGACTAGCGGTCTGTAACAACGTTTTTGTATATGCCTTGCACGTAATATACCGTGTCTTGATTTGGCAGGCGCCATTTCTTATTCAAGCGAAGAAGCATATAAAAACAGAGAACGAATGTCATGCGCAAAAGACAAAAATTGTGAACTTTTTGGAACACAATATCTCGTCAATTTGGTTTTTGTATAAAACTAAATCACGTTCATGTTCGTTATATATTTCTACGATTATTTGTATTTATAATTATGAAACAAAATTCAACAAGTGTTAATGACGTTTTTAATTACATTTGTGATTTTTTTTTCTTTGTTGTAGCGAATAATATATTTTCATTCATAGTTTACAATAGCATCATCAACTTCAAACTTTTGTTGTTTTATTTCATTATTTTAAAGTAAAAATGTAATAAACGCATCATATTTTTTAAAGATTATATAAAAATAAAATTAAACAAATATTAAACCTTCTTATTTCTAGAGTATAATAAAAGTAACTTTAAACACCATTTATTTATATGTATCTCTTTCTATATAATGTCGAAAGCATTGTTACAATTCTTTGTGGATTGATTCATTCAATCCAGTACCCCTTGGAGGGTAATGAATGGCAATGCTATAGCCAATGAAGTTCTAACTGAGGCTCGGCTATCGGCTATTGCTGTTACCCTCCTGCCATGATCAGAGCTTTAATTGCTGAATAACACCTTATCCACACACTGTCCTCTACAGATAACGGGGAAGATGAAAAGCATTCTTTCTTCGCCCCTTTAAGCCAGTCCTTATAAGGACAATTCTTTGTGGGAATCAATCGACCGTGAGATGAGATGCGGTGATTGATTCATTCAATCCAATACCCTTGGAGAGTAATGGATGGCAATGCTGTAGCCAATGAGGTTCTTACTGAGGCACGGCTATTGCTGTTACCCTCCTGCCATGATCAGAGCTTTAATTTAATTTAATAGCTCAATAACACCTTACCATACACTGTACTCTACAGATAGCGGGGAAGATGAAAAGCATTATTGCTTCGCCCCTTTAAGCCAGTCCTTATAAGGACAATTCTTTGTGGAAATAAGAGGTGAGGGATCAATCGACCGTGAGTGATGATTGATTCATTCAATACAATACCCTTGGAGGGTAATGGAAGGCAATGCTGTAGCCAATGAAGTTCTGAGGCTGGGCTATTGCTGTACCCTCCTGCTATGATCAGAGCTTTAATAGCTCAATAACACCTTATCCCTACACTGCCCTCTACAGATAACGGGGAAGATGAAAAGCATTCTTGATTCGCCCATTTAAGAATTGCCCAATAGTCCTTAGCAGGACTATAGGGCAATTCTTTGAGGATTACTTCCCAAATTTTCATTCGTTTAAATGCGTTATGGAATTATTTATGTCATCAATAAGCATAACTCCAATTTAAGTCAAGTATTCTATGGATATTTATTTTATTTTATTTCTAGAAATGCAGTTATTAAATAGTCTGTCATATAGAGATACTATTGGCGAAATTTTAAAGTACAGGACCCATTACTTTACAATAAGTATTTTTCATGACGAAGCAAAATACCTTCATTCTTTATTATCCAAAATAAAATTTTTAAGCAATGATAATTCAGACACTGGACTTCCTTTGTCTTAACAATTTGGACATATGCCCAAAACTTGTCAGTAGTGGTCACATCATGTAGCTCATCTATCTATAGCGTACATGACGCGGAACAACTGACCCTCTTTTCTAGATCAACTCCAGTCCGCCCCTCTTCCACCCAACTTGCAATTACAGACAATTCTGCCTTGTTTTTCCTTTCTGTGCGTCTACAAAAAAATAATAAAAAATGTGTGCTAACTGGGCTGTGGTTTTTAACCACAACCGAAGGATTTCTTCGGAGACATTTCAGGCTCCTAAGCAGAGAAGTTCGGTAAATGTCAGGGTTAAACCTTGTCAACTTAAATCTGACAACGTTAGATTTTAATATACAGGAATGATAATCCTATAGATTACAATGGTTTGAAATTGGAAAAACTATAAATTATTGACCTAATTTTTAAACTTTAAAATGCGAAACGTTAGAATCAAGATCAGTCAATTTTAACGTACCTCAAAAGAGATAATTATTTCATTTTTCGGTGATGACTGAAGTTTTTAATGCTCTGTACGAGAAACTTAATGGGATCAAACGTCATTCCTTTGAAAAAATCAGTTTGATTCCGTATATATCGGAGTGGATTGTAAAATACGTACAAAGTTGCCTTCCTACTTTGTTCAACTTGACTACAATGTAAAACGTAATTACAACTCTAGCCTTCGGTTTGAATACCTATTTACATAAATCACTAATCTTCAGGTCCCTTTTAAATAAAGAAAAACTTACATTTCACTTAGAGCTTCTAGTCGGAAGCCACTAGAATATACGTAGTTCGACTGCAGGGAAAACTCAACTATTTGCTTAATATTCTCAATACGAGTATTGTCCGTGTTCAAAACTATTGAATACTTTGAGCAGTAGTACTGTTGTTGTATACACGACATTCTTTCTCTCTTTTCAAAAGCGCTGGCTTTTAAGGAAGGCAACTGATAAACAAACAGAATAGAACAGCATGCGGGAAAAGAGAGGGGCTTTTCATCGGAACATCGAACAAGTGCCTCTGTTGGACTGTAGAAAGCAATCAGTCTTCATAGCATTGTGACTCTTTCGATAATTACTGAGCATCCAGGCCGATAGAATTGGAAACACAAACACCTAGCATCGTGTCCGTGTCGAGAACGAAAGCGATTTTAAAATCAACACCGGAGAAGGTAATTCAAAGGGAATGCGAACTAGGACGAGAGGTTTAAATTAGAAACCTGTGCTAGAATAATCGATACAGAGATGGCTTCCTCTCTCTCTCTCTCTCGTGTATTGTCAAAGCTAGATGGAATTTGCTACTTCAATTTGCAATCATATTTGCTTACTGAGTTATAGATTGTTCTTGAGTGCACTACAGACAAGAAAATACGCCTGTTTGCTTACACTGACTAAGAAGCACTAGATCACCAATAGTGCTTCGTTTTTTTTTTTCTTTCCTCAATACAGGATCTCATTTTATATTTATAACCAACGTAGTTAGGCCTAAGTCATCTTTATCTCTTCCTACTCCTTGGGGATGGGAGATTGGAAATGGAAGTCACTTCAGGCACTCGGGTCCAATACAAACATTGGTAGCAACGTTGGTGCGTTTCATAGACTCAGTTATGCAGTATACACCCGCAGATGTTATTAGTCATTTATATACTGTAATGTATGGGCTCGATACAGGCCTTAGACATTGAAAAGATACTGACCTTCAAACGTTTTTGATATCTGTGTAAATATACAAAGAAAGAAATGCATGACTACCGGATAAATAATCTGGATGTATAGCAACTACGAAATGGAGTGGACAGAGGGGTAGTTTGATTCCTGAATTTGTTCTCGTAGCATCAAAATTCACAATATTAAAAATAAATATACATATATCCATTTTATTTCAAGGATGTTGCTGAAAAAGACTAAAATCATGAGACTTAAAGGATAACCCGTTGCGAGTATCGTGAAACACTACAAAATGTCAAGACATTAATTTCCCCCCAGTCTCTGTCTCTCTCCGGAATACCTCCCCCAGTGCTAAGTGATAGTAGTTGTTACGTAAATGAAGGATCATTAGTGGCCTTTTTTTTACTTTAATTAGGAAGGTGTTGCGTGTTCCAGGAAATGTGTTAAGAGGCGTAGATGTCACCGAGGGCAAGTCGTTAGCATGTTCTTACAGGAAGCTTCATCCTCCAATCCATTAGCCATCAACAGAAGAAAATTAACAAGATGAGAAGAGTTTAAAATATGAAAAACTGTAAAGTGAGACGAATTATAAAAACAATAATTAGTGGGAGAAGCTATGGATTTAGATTTCTGAATGGTTTAGTTCAGGATGGATTTGATTGAGATTGACAGACTCTCAATGGTACCATAGATTGATTCAGGAAGCTATTGATATTGATTGTTTATACTCGAAGAGGAAGATATTCCTCAGCAGACTAAACAGCCAGATCATAAACCTAAAACGAAGGTTTTGTTGCTCTGAATTTCAAAGCATTAGCCATTGTATCAATTTTAAGAGTGGACAGCAGGGTTGATCAAATTAATAACTCGTAATTCAAGGTTACAAACACCTTAAAAAGTGCAACATTTCATGAGTGAAATTTCATTGTCGATAAATAAATTCCCACCACGAACACTGGGTGGGTTAAACGTCGGATAATCCAATAATTCCTTCTAGATTGTTTCAGCTATTTCAGACTTCAAAGTAACAGAACGTGGCAAAACTCTACTCTCAAAAGTACGATAGATGTAAACCACTTCCTGAATTACACTATAAAAGCTATATTAATAAATAAATGGTTTTGTTATTTCAAATTTAATTAGGTGAATTTTAAGTTAACCTAAAAACTTTGAAGAAAATAACTTCTAAAATATAAATGAATTTAATATCATATATATAATATATTATTTAATTGCATATACTGTACATAGATTTAAGGTTTTATTTTATGACGATCCTGTCATCTGTACTAAAATAGGCTAACAGTATAATTCTCACGCTACTAACGCCATGAAAACACTCAGCTCAGAATGATTAGTATAAATCCTAAAGAGAGAAGCAATGCAATCACTCGTTTACCTTTAACTAACGTTTGAGTGAGTGTGCAGAAAATTACCGAAACAATAAAAACAGCTCGTCGAATAGAAACAGCTGAACAAATAATCAACGGAACAATCACCGTTAGCTAATATATAACACTTGCTATGATTTAAACCTCAACAGCTGTAACTCGTATGGTTACGAAGATATTGTTACAATCCCAGATTAGCTGTATAGGATCCTACAGCTGAACTACCTGAATTTGGACTACTACGTTATATTTGGACAACCTTAAACTGCATTAGACCTGGTCATGACAGATGTAAAAATCATCTGCATAAATGGAAATGGACCGACTCTCTATTGTGATTGTGGTTATCACTCTTAAACTATTGACCACATTTTACTGGACTGCCCGATATATATACAGGGTGTTCGGGATAAATTTGACAGTTTCGTAAGGAAAAAGAAAATCTTCTTTGTATCTATTAAATTTAATGAATTGACAAAAAAACATTACAGGCAGAGTTAATTACAATACTATCAACAAGATTTACTCAAAATAACCACCATTAGCATCGATCACAGCTTCAATTCTGCTTCGGAACCTCGAACAAGCTGATGCTACAGTCTCCCTGGGAAGGGCCGCAAAAACTGTTTTAATTTTATCCATTAACTGGGCTTTTGTATTACTGGAAGTGCGATTGGTGTCTTTTTCAACTGCGCCCCATACAAAATAATCCATGGGGTTAAGGTCTGGGGAGTTTGGAGGCCAAACATTTGGACTGGTGAAGTCGTAGAAATTTTCAGACAACCATTTTTGACTTTTCCCAGAGGTGTGGCAAGGGGCCGAATCCTGCTGCCATACATACGGCCTACCATTGGCTACCCTTGTTATCCAGGGCTTGACTACAGTTAGCAACTCCACGAACAAAGCCCGAATTCCAATGCCAGGGTTCTTCAACACCTGTTCCTGCAGATTTGCGAGGAATTCTGCTGTACGAACGCAATCAGATCGTCTGCTAGGGATCTTTCTTCTTGCTACATCCTCGTAGTCACCATTGCAAGTCTCTAGTTCATGCCTGATTGTTTTTACTGTATTCAGGGAGCATTGGGCAGCAGTCGTAATATCCTTATTTTGATGGCGGGCACGAATCATCATGATACAAGTTATTCTCTTCCATGATTCAGGTGGGTTCCAGCTATCCATCCTTTCTGACATCTTGTATATGAATGAAGAAGGGTCCAAACTTTTAAATGAAGAGAAGTGTGTGTTAATACATGTAACTTACGGAAAAATATAATTAATTATAAATATGTCAAATTTATCCCGAACACCCTGTATATGCTTTTGAGGGCACTATACCAGATACACTGTTACGACAGAGGCTATAAACTGGCTTTAAAAATTGCTTTGTAAAACTTTCTTTTATGTGGTTTTTATTTGTTATATGATGTATTGTGTTTCTCCCTGGATTTTACCATCGTAATCTAAATAAATAACAGCATTGGGAATTTCGTAAGGAAACAAAATGTAAAGGAATTCGCGATGGTGATGAGTATTTTCAAGTCAAGTTGATTAACTACTGATTTTTACTTGGAAAGTATTCACTTTCTGTTCCATTCCAAGGTCACTATGAAAGTAAGTTAAATTGGATTAATAAGTAAGTTAAATGCCAAATAGGATGGCGTTGATACTTCTAAATTAATTAAATCTTTCGGTGAATTATGATAAAGGAATTCATTGAAAATTATCGATGAATTGTTCAAAGGATGAATCGACAATTGATGTCCAAGTTCTTGGAAATATCACTTGCTTTGTTCTTTCTGATTACAAGAAAGCATCCAACATCGAAAGATACTTTGATGAAAAATTCATCAAAGTATCTTTCATCAAATTATCTTTCGATGTTGGGTGCTTTCTTGTAATCAGAAAGAACAGAGCAAGTGATATTTCCAAGAAATTTCACATTTTTAACTTTTATTTTTGGTTAAGCGGGCGGAATTAAGTACTTTAGTAGATGGACATCGCTGAGTTCAAAATAATCATACATACTCATTTAGCGAAGAAAAGTCGTGACTTTTCAAAAGAGAAGGACGAGTGTTGTACAGAACAGTGTGATGCCTTGTGTGTAAAGTATGTAATGGAAAAAGAACGAAAGAAGAATTCCTGGTAAATGTGAAAGATGAGGACAAAGAAACAGTCGGGTGGATATGCGGTACACAACGTTTTATGTAAAAGTTCCCTCACTGGTTAAGACACCAAGTGTAGGTTTAACTTAATTACTTTTATTTCTTCGATATCGCATCCAGCACACACCCCAGTGATTCAGTCTGGATCACGGAAACGCCCTCCTTCGATCTACATTTTCATCTTCTTGGAAGTTGTAAAGGTTGTCATTCAGAACTTCCAAGAATTACAGATAACTGCATTGATCTTTTAATTACTGACTGATTATGCAATTGATTATTGTATAAATAATGAACTAATTGTCTATATAAGAGCCAAACCTATTACACAGACAATGCAGCGTGCTTGACGAGAATAACCTTCGTGTTGAAAACAACCATTTCCGCATAGGCTACATTTATGGTCATTTTTGGCAAGTACTGTATTTTTAAACTCTTACGGATACCTAAGATAATTCTTCGAAATATCTTAGTATCATACGGACTTGCTTCGATGCAAAACGTATTAATATTTCTCTCTAAATGGAACAACGCACTTATCCGTCGAAATTATTGGCTTATTTTTATTCCAGGAATTTATTCCGTGTAGATTATTGAAGATCTTAATAATACAGGAAAGAAAAGTGCAGGCAATTTGCACGACATGCAACAAAAAAGTCATACTTTCAAGGCCAAGAAGGAAGAACTTTTCCAGGAGTTCTCTTCTAATGAACCAACAGATGTTTGAATGATAGAAGACATCTTCATACTCCGAATGAAGTTCTTGTTGGGGAATTCTTAGAAAGCGTGACGATTGAGCCAATCGAATACAACGAACAAAGGGGAGAGGCTTTGTTCATTGACAACGAAATTCAGATAAGTTTTCTTGTTGAATAATACAGGGGTAATTTAGTATATCGAATTTACGGAATTTTCTTAAGGAGAGAGAGAGAGAAGTAAAGAAACACAAAATATGCACGAGCATGGAAGGCATCCATCAATATTGACGAAGTTGTTCAAGTCGAGTGCGGTTTTCCAAAGCCATCTGAGTTTTTGTTTAGCACCATTGTTAAAAAGTCTATCAAAAATATGTTAAGAATTGTTTAAAATCGTACTAACAAATTCAGTTGTACATTCGAATAAATAAATGATACTTCGTCTTCATTTTCCCCTCTTTTACCTTACGGTGTCGAGGGTTTACTATTCATTTAACCATAACCCTACACAAGAATAAGGTGGTTAGCCCTATTCCTCCCGGTGTATCCTATGACTGTATTTTATAAATGATTATAAAAAATTAAATTGCGCCAAGATTGTCTTGCTCAGTCGTATCAAGCAAATGAGTCGCAAATTCGGATTTGTCCCCACAATAAAGCAGATTTTTTAAGCCCAACACATCATAATTAAGCCATGAACATTTAAATAACATTCGTTAGCATCTAAAATGCTTCAAGAAAAGGAAGGTTTAAAATGATGATGAAATACCAACAAGTATTTCCATTTGTAAAGTTATATACAATGGTTAGTGCTTATAAGGATTCAAATTATGCAAAAAAGTTGCGTAATTTGAATCTGCAGGTGGACCAGGATGTAGAACTCCATCAAAAGGCTGGAGAGTGTTCTTTTTAATTCTTCGAAATATCTTAAGCCTTCTGTAACGGATTAGTATTAATCCAAAGGACAATATTTGTATCTCCATTGGTTCAAAAAAAAGCCTGGACGTTTATCAAAGCATTTTATCGTAATATTTCTTGTGAGGGTCATGCATATCAAGCTTCTAGTAATAGCAAATGGACACACCTACACGTGTGTGGAATGTTAACCAAAACACAGTCTCGGTCATTGCTATGGAACTTATTTTCTTTAAGATACAATCTATGTAAATATTCCAAACGGATGCAATCAGGTCGGCAACGAACCGGAAAAGACCCTAATTCCATCTCCCCACTCACACCGTCTGTCAATAGAACGATAAGGAATGCAGAAAAGGGAAAAAATCCACCTTCTCCTTCGCCATTATCCTAATAGCTTGATATTTGCGGGAGGAGAATGTGACTGTCATTACCGCAATTGGGTTGTGCTGACCGAATACTGCGTCCCACATCACACGAGCTCGGTGACTTTCCCCATCGGAATTCGGAAGGCGACTCCACCAAACCTTCATTCTCATCACGCACTTCTTTGGATAGCAGCTTTTCTTTCAATGGAGTCTACCTAAGGGGGGGAGGGGCTGCGAGCAAGAGTTGCACTTGACTGTCTAACCACGCACGGCTGACATCTGTGTAGTGTGTCCGGAATCCTGCCGATCGCCAGGTCATCCGTTATAGCACCACCCTTCGCTTTCTGGTATGTAGTGGGGTAGAATACTGAACACCTGCGAGGCAGCAGAAAGATGGTAAAAAAAAAAAAAATACTCTCTCTCTTGGCTTGTTGCTTTGCACCAAACATACAATTATTTGTATCGTTGGAAGGGGACGTAATGGCTCTTATCCCCCCCCCCTTCCTACCTTGAAGAATTGCAATCACATCCGGTCTATTGAATGTTCTGCTTGTAAACTTGTCGCAGTTTTAAAACCTCTACTGAGATTGTCATGGCTGCCAAAAAATAAAATAAAATAAAATAAAATAATAATAATAAAATTTGAGAAAAACTTTATATTAAATATTACTAATCCAGGGGGTCTAATAATCTTTTTTTCCCTAACAACTTTTTTTTTCTAATAAAGATTTTACCAAACAAATATTTCTCTAATATTATATTCTGAAGAATTCAACAATTCATCTTGCTAATATATTTGCATTGTTGAAAGTTTTTTTTTCATTTGGTTAGACTATAATAAGTTTAGTTTAATCCTTTTTCCAAGTGTGAGCAAACAAAGTTTGCGCCTTTCATCAGTCCTGAAGATATTTTCAGGCGAAAACTTTGTTTGCTCTCACTGGGATAAAGGATTAAACTAAATTTATTATAGTCTAACCAAGTGAAAAAAAAAACTTTCAGCATCTTTCTCTAAATCCAGAGTAATTTAATAAAGAAAGGTGGCACACCTTTTGGCAACTCCTATAGGTAAGGGTGACCTCGCTATTACTTCTGCCCAGTATCTCCACCTCTGGGCCTGACTCCCACCGAAGAGACCTCAATAAAGGTCGAAACTGGTCTGGGTAGTGGCCCTTCCCTTAATGCATAACAGTATACATATCCGCGAGGAGATGTGTTTTGCATTATGGGAGATACTGGGATAGGAGTGATGTTAGCTTGGTTCACCTTTGCTACGAGTTACCCGGTGTTGTACTACTTACCCAGGTAAGATAGTACAACACTATATTCAGTCCTGAAGATATTTTCATGCGAAAATTTTGTTTGCTCACACTTGGATAAGGATTAAACTAAATTTATTATATTTGCATTGGTTAATAGGTGACCTAACTCTACACATGCGCTGTAGAATGGTTTAGGGCAGGGGATCGAGAACGGCGACTCCGCAGCCGCATACTGGCTGAACCAAGTGCGGCTCTTTTATATTGAATTAAAAGATACATAATTAAAACAAACAACTAAATATTGTTTTTTGATACGGCCTGTTCGTGGGATAGATACTATGCATGTGATGCGTGTTACGTATGACTAAGTATGCTTGAATATCTATTAAAATACATAACATTGTATTTTTGTTCGGACTAATTCTTTTTGCAACACAAATTCTGACGTTTTTGCAATATTATACTTAAACATCTTTTGTGATTAAAAACTTAATCAAACTTAATGGTTTTTTTATTTAACATATAAACATTTATATGCAAACATAAAAGTGGTATTTGATATCTGGAAGGAATGAATTAAAACCAAAGTTTGAACTAACTGCAACTTCGAGTCACCAGGAAAGATCGAATTGAAGTTGCGGCTCCCGAAATTTTGTTTTAATTATTTTTTTTTTTTGGTGGAATGGCTCTTTGGTTTAAAAATGTTCCCGACCCCTGGTTTAGGGAAACGATAGCTTGTTGAGTACCATTTACTTGGACTAGTATCCATAATCCATTCGCTTTTTAAACTTATACAAATCGGGTATCATCACCCAATAACGAACCGGGGAACGCCATATGACCTTTGATGAAAAATTCTTTAGTTTGTGAAGACTTTCAACTAAAGGTGAGATAGCCGTTCTTATGTAGGGGGAGGGATAGGTTTTGGGTTCACGAAACTAAACTCTGTTTCTCTCTTCCCGTGAGACAGTTACATCCGATGAACACACACAGCATTAGAAAGACTCGTCTCAGGCCCTGGTATTTCGACATTACCTCTAAATTGCCGATTTTACAGCCTTAGGATAGTTTTAAGAGATAATATCATTGATTTTTACCCCCCCCCCTTTCCGTCTATAACATAAGAGAAGATTGGGAAAGAGTACCAAGTAAGGGGGGGGGGGTAATGTTTATTCTTTCATATTTATCGAAGTAGTAACCGACTTAATTTAACAGATTTAAAAATCTAAAATCATTACGTAAACTATTCCTTAATCTATGCTCTCCTATCCAAGGACAAACCTTATTTTTTTTCGGTAAAAGTTAGAGACAGATGTTGATCTCCTACAAGAGGAAATAACAAGCCAGCATACGAAAACACAAGCTACGGATTAGCGTTGCCATGGTTAAGTCTGTTTCCTACTGGAATAGCTGGCTAGGCTTATTATCTCAATTCTTTGTGTTCCTCCAATTTGTCCGGAGACATGCAAGGAAGTAGTCGATAAGCCTTGACTCTAACAGATCCCTCCCTCTCTCTCTCTCTCTCTCTGTCTTTCATGTAATCACTTTTTCTGCATCATTTACGAGCGTGACTTCTCTGCGCCTTCAAGCTTGGTGCTTAAACATACATGCGTGCCGGTGTGTGTGTATGTAGAAGGACAAAAGAGATAATTCTCCAAAGGAACTGGATGTTGATGGTAAGTATCCGGATACGTACTTTCTCTCCGGTATTATGTCCGATTGCATACCTGTCGTAAACATTTGGTAGAAACACTGGAGACAAGCGAAATCTTCTCCACTTTACCATCTATAATATTGCCTTTTATGATCATGACTGGAACACACACACACGCACGCACACATGCAACATTGACCAGTTACATGTTGTGATGACCTTTGCGTTTCAAGCATGAAAATTAAAGATAGTTTTCTTTTATTCTCGAATTTCATATGTCTTTGTGTATATTATATGAGTATGTTTTCTTTTTAAATCCTCATTTCTGTAATGTTTTAGACGCTAATAAACCATAAGATAATATCAGTAATATTTTAAAGTAGATTCAAGCACTGTATATCCGTATCGCAATCTAAATCACATGACGTATAGATCTGAAAATATTTAATTTATTAACGTGTGAAATACACTTTTTATTAAATTAAGTGCACAATGTTTAATAAAATAAGAAAACGTAATTTTTTTTTCTTACAAAATAAGATAAGCAAATTATTATTAGCTACCTAAGTTCTTTGATAGAATAAATATCTGCCAGAATAGTTAACTCAAACCTGGGTAACTTGAGACCTTGACATAACTTATAACAAATATAAAGAATCCAACCGGGGACTTCTGACCCAATGTCTAATTCTCGCTTCCACTTCATTAGGTGGCCATTTAAATACTGAAGGAATGAGGATGGGCTAGCAAATTATCATTCAGCAGAACAAAGTATATTCTACATTGACTTAACCAAAAAAAAAAAAAAAAACAGGATGGTGGGACATCACCCGGTTAAAACAAACTCACCGATATTTTCCCCAGGGAACCACCACAAACAGTAGTAAAAAGTCATCTACAGAAATAACTCCAAATCGTCGCCATCAACAGGATTGAAGATATCCACCATCAACGTAAGAAGTGTCAATGAAAAAGAAATGGCAGAACAGCCAGAGACATATCATGTTGACATAATTCGTTACTAAAATTAAGAAGACTAAAACAGATGACATAAGTAATTAAAACTAGGATAATTTCTTACTTGGATAATCTTCTTGAGCGGTAGCTAGGTTCAAGTAGAGTCATGTAAGAACTTTTCAAAATGGGAAATTGGACAACGAGGTTATCTGTGACTGGTCTCTCAGGCTGTTCCAGTAGGTTGGTGAGGTTGTCTCTGATAGAGACAACCTCACCAATGATAGAAAAATCAGAACTCCGTGGTGGACAAAGGAAGTTAAAATAGGAGTCCTGAAAAAAAAAAGAAAGCATATCGAAGGTTCCTGGCACGTAAGTTAGCTTATGCTCTTAGAGAATACGTTGAAGATAAAGATCTTATAGATGCCTGGAATAACTATTTGAAAAGATTTCTAGATAAAACAAGCAGTGATGACAGCACAGTGGTAAAAAACTGACCAGGCATGCAGTCAGGAATACATATCCATACTTGAAGTAGAAAAAGCCATCAAAGGCGTGAAATATGGAAAGGCAGCAGGAGTAGATGATATTCGATGATATCACTGCATAGTTCAGAAAGCCTGGACAGAGGGACGAATTCCAGATGATTGGAGCAGAGCTCTCGTAGTACCATATATAAAAAAAAAGAAATAAAACTGAATGTGAGAATTACAGAGGTATCTCTCTCTCTCTCTCTACTGAGTGTTCCTGGCAAGATATATGCAAGCATACTTGAGAAACAGTTGAGAAGGATTGTGGAAGAAAAGCTTGGTGAAGAACAAGCTGGATTCAGACCAAATAAAGGCTGTCAGGATCAGATCTTCACTTTACGACAAATAGGCGAGAAAGCATGGGAATATAGCAATGATCTGTATTTAAGTTTTGTCGATCTGGAAAAGGCCTATGACAAGGTGCCGAGAAAAAAGCTATTCAAAACGCTACAGTTACATGGGATAATTTGAACATTCATCTGAGCAACACAAGCATTTAAGATGTAAGTCAAAAATTAGAATTGAATGAGATACAGGAAGATAGCTTGTAAAATCAGATGTAAGACAAGAGTGTAAATCACATATATATATATATATATATATATATATATATATATATATATATATATATATATATATATATATATATATATATATATATATATATATATATATATATAGAGAGAGAGAGAGAGAGAGAGAGAGAGAGAGAGAGAGAGAGAGAGAGAGAGAGAGATCACATTATAAGGGAAAGTGGTATTAAACGTAGTCAAAACTGGAGATGTTAATCTCAGCTTTTTACTTTATGCCGATGATGTTATACTTCTAAATAAATCTGATACAAGTATGGGGGAGTCCTTCACTATGATGAATAACTGCTGGCATAAATTTGACATGAAAATCAGATCAGATCAGTAATAAAAAGACAAAAACTAAAAAAATTGACACGAATGCGGAAAATATTGACTTTAGTTTCAATCTAGAACAAGTAAAATATTCAAACTATGCAGACACAGAGTTAGTGAGGATGGCAAATGAAATCTGGAAATGGTTAAAAGAATAAGCAAAGTTAGTACGGTGGGGAGTTAAGACGGAGTTCAAATCAGTTTTAAGTTAAGAATTTACGCGTTGAATTAAATATGAAACAGTAAATCGAAGACTACAAACCTCAACATGAAAGTTCTGAGAAAAATTAAACAAGAGGGACGACATAGTGCGAGGGTGGTAGAAAAAGACATAAAAGACGAAGATGTAGATGGCGTAATGTGGTCAGAACTACCTTGGTGGTGGTTTATCCCTTGCACTCGTTTCCGACCCTCGGTGATTTTGTAGGCGTGCCCGCAAAGTGCTCTTGATGAGATTTTTTACAGGGTAGTTCACCATTGCTTTCCCCCAATTTTACGAGCTCGGGACTGGCATATGGCTGGAACTTATTCATGACTGTAATCCATGTGTGTTCACGGGGCCGGTTTGCCTGTTCTGGGGGACGAAAAACCCGAGTTTCCGGGTGAAAAAAACAACCTACCTCCGTATAAGACCGGCTAACTTACCTTTAGTCGAAAGAGACCAAATAAACGTTCTTTACGTCACTGAAGGGGATCGAACCCAGGTCTTTCCCCAAATGGCTTCGTCTATACCGACTGATCTACGGAGGTTCCCAGAAGTACTTTAGAAGACCGAAATGTGCCGACTTGACAAATAACACGTAAGGAATTTGTTGATAATGGTGAAGACCGCAAAAAGCGGTGAATCTAATGTTTTTTATTTTTATTTATGTCACTCCTACCGATGAAAGGTTTTTAAACCCTACAGTGCATCAATTACCGTTAGCGTGCTAAGAATTGTTTCCTTTTTTTTTTTTTTTTAATTTTTACATTTTTTTGTATTTTATTTAAATTTTTACATTATCTGGACATCAATGAGACAATGAACAATGTCTTGCATTGCGTTAAATGAATTTCAAATGTTAAAAACAATGAATTGAGTCCAATGTTAAAACAATGGACAGAGTTGAGGGTTGGAACAAAAGAAACAATGAACTGAACGTTGAAACACTGAATCTCCTTAAAGACTCGGTCAAACCGAATGAAATAATGAAACGATGAGCTGCTTCAAAGACTGAAAGAATAACCAAATCAAATGTTGACAAAAATATTTAAATTAAACTGTGAACTGCGTCAGAGGAAGAACCAGTGGACTAATTGAAAGTTGGAATAATTCAATATTGATTGAAACAATCACATTCTAAATTTTATCAAATAAATGACAAAAATACAACAATAAATTGACGCGACTAAATTATAGATCAAACACATTACGTAATTTATGACAATATAGGGAACAAAATGAATATAACTTGAATGGAGGTTTTGTATTTCTCATCGCGTCACATTGACAATTGCATCAGTCGATGTAAAAGAATAAAGGAAGAGAAGAGGGGAAAAAAAAGAAAGATTTACACAATCGATAAATGGAATTAATTTCACACAACAGCGCGCGCACGCACACACGCGCACTCTCTCTCTCTCTCTCTCTCTCTCTCTCTCTGTCTCTCTCTATAGAGCGTCAGAATTACTGTCCTACTTAATTTAAATGAGCTTAATTTAAAATCAATGCTGTAATTACCCGGATGAAGAAATATTTTTAGCACTCCCTTAAGACAAAAGAATGCGTGCCAAGCAAAAAAAACGTTTATTGGACATCCCCGCTGGTCTGCAAACGGTACAAAAATTAACACGGATGGAAATTAACCTTATGTGAAATAAAAGAAAGAAGTAACAAATGGAAAAGAGAGTTTAAAAATGGTCCTCAGTGTTTAAATAAAAGTGGAATATTGGTTACACATCAGTCAATATAGAATGACTTTCCATATCGTCCCAACGGCTAATTACTTTATAACTTCTTGTGCAGGTTTCCCAATACTTTAACTTAAAATTGATGGCAGTTGTGTTTAAAAGGATGGGAAATGTCCGAAAAGCGATGGTTATTGAATCGATAAAGTCACAGCTTCATGAAATATGATAAAGCAACAATAGACAACGATTGTAGTAAATAGATGATATAAACAGCAGACTAATTGTCTGCTGTAATCATGTTATTAATAAAAAAGAAATTCCAAACTTTAGAAAATCGGCAGGCAGCGGGTAAAAAGGTACCCTTTTGTCATCATCGAAAACTGAGCCCGTGGGTTTTGATGATTTTAGACGCATTAAAATGACACTATGGAAAACGGAATCCATCTTGTGATCCTAAATCCTAACTGGTATTGTTGTCTGAAATGGGGTGAGTTGTATGGTCCATTTTCTGAGATGCATGATTAAAAATACAACTTTCTGAGAGGGAGACGCTCAGCCAAATATACTAACTTGGGAACTGGCTAAAAAGTTCCTCTCGTCAGTCATGAGAATCGAACTTATAAAATACAGTACTTTCTTTTGTCAGACTAGCATTATAGTCATAAACGTTGCCATACATACACTGCTAATATTATTGATACAAAAGTAATCGTATTCATGCATGAAATCTTATGTATTTTGATGCAACAACTACAAAATTAGGCATTTTATAAGAAGTTCTGCTTGGTATTTTAGTTGCATTAAAATATCATTTAAAATGCTGATATTCTCAGAAAGCACTTATTGTAATAGAACGATTATCCAGTTAAAATGAAGAAATAAACATTTAGATTTTAAAATAAGATTTTTGAAAATTACGAAAAACAAAATGTAAAATATTGAAAAAATGTAAACATTTTAAAAATAAAAAATTAACTATTTGAAATATTTTTTTTAAGTTTACATTTTTAGAAGTTAAATTTTTTTTAAATATTTAACTTCTAAAATATTATAATAATAAAAAAAAATACTACAATTCAATGTAAATTTTTTGACCCTTGACCTAAATATAGGGTAGATTTACAACCTTTCGTGAACGAGATAAGTATAAAATGAAATGTTAAATAATAACTAACTAAAAAACAACAATACGTACTGCAACAATGCGTAGACAGTAAACCTAACCAATGAACAGCTGGAATTTGGTCTTGTACAACAATGGATACATAATATTGTTACGTAATTGTATAGAATAGATAGATATAATTATTTTATGACTGTTTCGAAATCTTTAAAAATGACATAGCAGACGAACCATTAACGAATAGTAAAAAAAAAAAAAAAAAAAAAAAAAAGAATTAAGCCTAACTGTGTCACTCTTTTATGCTAGCCCTACGGTATTAATCTAGAACTAAAAATATATATTATTTTTTCCCCCATGTAATTTTATCTGTGATAAAAGGCTGCATCTACTACGATCCAAAATTCCATTGCTATAATTCAAATCAAATAAATAAATAAATAAAAAATCGCAGTTATCCGAAGGAAAGTAAGAGACGTGATAATTTATCTTTTTAATCTAATACCTTCGCTCTTTCTCGCAGTCCCTTTTCGATGCAGTCCTTCAGGGCATACGCCATTAAGTCGCATCCCTGCCCGGAGATTTCGGTAAACTTTTGACTTTATGATCTGTTCACGGTGGGCATCTCGGTGCTTAAAAAGGCGCTCGATGCGATATGTCATTTTGCAACAACGACCCAAGACAGCAGAGGTGAGTTCCAGACGGGTTTAATGCTAGGTTTGAACCTCTTTTTTCTGTCTCAATGAAGGTAAGTGATTTATCTTTTCACATGACAGGGGATTCATAACTCCTGCTAACTTGTCAAGAAGGGGATCTCCATAATATGGTTGCTGGAGAACTTCTTTAGGGAAAAAAAAGAAAATAAAAAACGGATTCTGTTTACTGATCATTTTACTGACATTGATACTCAATACGCTGACTTTTAGGGGGTACTGTGACAATCGTTTATCGCCTCGATACACAGCCCTACGTGGCGCCAAACCTGGACGTCCATTGTAATGGGAGAGTTAGGCACAGAACAATCCTGAGCTGCCTTGCTCGCATTTATATTGCTCGTATTTCGTGTATTGTTTGTATGCTGGGCATTGTTGTCGTTTTTTGCACGCTGCGTGAAAAAATCAAAGAAACTGGGTCAGAAAAAGCTAATATTGGAAGTTGGGAGTATCCAAAACAGAAAAATAAAAGTCTTTTTTTAGAATAACTTGACATGAAAGGATCTAGGTGGAATTTTTTTATTATTATTATTATTATTTAAAATAGTTGTATATATTCGGTACAATTTAGAGTTCACTTTAACAATAGCAAAAAAATAAATAAATAAAATATCGAAGGCCTGAATTAGCTTCTAAAAGTTTCATGTTCAAGAACAGGGTTTATGGTCAGGTAAAAATAAATAAAAATACAAAATATATATAGAAATGGGGAATAAATCTTAGCCCATTCACAATAAGAATGTGCTATAGGTTTATAACAAAAAACTTTCTTGGATGGACGCCTCTTAAAAAAAAACTAAGGGAGATGATCATAAACAGTCCTAAAATGTGTTTCAATACAAATAGTAATATTTGAATATTCAATCGTTATTATTATAACAATTGAACTCATTGATATTTTTTAGCTTACGCGAAAGTTGAAGTCATTCCTGGACCTTCGGCCCATTTCTAACTACCTGACATTTTCCAAAAGACCTCTCTCAAGGGACGAGACTGATAAATCATGCTTACACGCATCAAAACAATGCCATCAAGTCATAAACAGTAAAAGTAAACTTTGGAATATAAATGATGCGAGTAAATCCCACATTGTCTCATCTGCCAGGAAAAAAAGAAAAATGTCTGCCTTTCAACATCTAATTAGAAACATGCAACAAACTGCCAAATAGTAATAAAAAACATTCTAAGATGAGTTAGTCGATGCGGTGGAGAGTTTTTTTTCTGGCAATCGGGTTTTTTCATTCTTGAAAGCAGATAGGATTGGCTGAAGTTGGACATAATAAACTAGTCTGTTAGCTTTAGTCGCTTCGATCGTAATTCCAATCAATAATTTTTTTAAAAAAGGAAAATAATCTATAAAGTGATTTCTTTCATGTCTTCAACTTTTTACAGATTCTAATGATGACGTTTACGTAAAAGAATTTAGCAGTGTCATCGTAAATCGAAATAAAAAAACATGAGGGAAACCCTCCACCTCCGTATGAGACCGGATAACCCACCTTTAGTCGGAAGAAACTAGTAACGACATGGGGGGGAATCGAATTCAAGTCTTTCCGACCAAAGGGCTTCGTCTACCGACTGGGCTACGGAGGCTCTTCTATTGAAATAAGAAAACAAAGATACAAGAACTATGGAGTGAGGTTGCTCAAATAGGCTTAGGCGCTGGACTTGCATTATTGTATTAGCACATTTTATTTTATTATTTTTTTTTTTTATCAATTTCTAACATGCGCCATTACTGCAGCTTGTTGATCACGTTACAGACCTTGCAAATATAGCAATAAAAATAATAATAATAAAAAACAATAAAAATTCAGAGAGAAAACGTGGTAACCGATGAGTTAATGTATCAACAACTATGCCAAGCAAAACATGAAAAAAAAGGAAAAAAAAGAAAGAAAGAAAATAAAATATAAAAAAAAGAATAAAACACCCCACCACAGTTCCAAAATAAAATGCCTTTAAATAGTTTTACTGATAATTTCAACATTTTTGATATTGTGGAAGTTACGCAAACTAATATTCTGTATTGAACTACAAAG
This sequence comes from Typopeltis vanoorti, assembly GCF_054136105.1. Lineage (NCBI taxonomy): Eukaryota > Metazoa > Arthropoda > Arachnida > Uropygi > Thelyphonidae > Typopeltis > Typopeltis vanoorti. Next base: position 81,434,359 of record NC_143557.1, read on the forward strand.
CAGGAAATGATGATGACCAACTGAGGAGTACATTGAGTTCAGTGGGATGGGATCGGTTGCTGGATGAAAAGAATATGGAGAGTGCATGGGAAGCATTTAAACAATATTTAAATGATGCGATATCAGAATGTGTCCCGAGAGTTCGAAGAATAAAACGAGAAAGAGTCAAATGGATGTGTAATCTTATTAAGCAAGAGATTCGTAAGAAAAGAGGACGATGTGGAAGGAATATCGTTTGCATAAGGATGACGTCCGTTATGAAAATTGTAAGCAGCAGGTTAGAATATCATACCTGTTTACGGAAATCAAAGTCTGAGTATGAAAAGAAACCGACTCTGCGTGCTAAAGACAACCCACAAGAATTCTATCGATATGCTGCAAGTAAAAGAAAGAATGAATATGAAAGAATAACTCTTCTAAATCTTGATGATGTGAGGATTACAGATGCAGAAGAGCTTGTTCAACTAATGTGTACCCATTTTGTTAAAAGCTATCAACCTGGTGAACGCAACATTGAGCTCACTCTTACTTCTTCACTAGATGAAGAAATGCAGGTGTGTGAGGCCGAGGTATTAGAGCTGAATGAGAATTCAGCAATAGGGACTGATGGAATATCAGCACGTGTGCTAAACGAGTGTTCAGCTGAACCTGGCATACCTTTGACCAGGCTATTTCATATGCGTCTCAGAAGAGGGAAGATTCCGTAGGAGTGGAAAGAAAGTATCGTAATTCCATTGCACAAGGGTGGTGCAAAGACCGATGTATAAAACTATCTACCAATTAGTATTTCAGGAGTGGTGGTGAAGATTTTGAAAAAAATAGTTAGGACCCGCATTCAGAAATGGGTTGACAGTGAATCTCTACTTTGCAATAAGTAACACGGGAATCGAACGCAGTAACATGGGTTTACTAAGGGAAGATCATGTTTGAGCAACTTGCTCACATTCTATAACAATGTTACTATTGAACTAAACAAGGGGAATGGATATACCATGATACTTTTCGATTTTGCTTAGGCTTTTGACAGAATACAACATGACAGACTGTTGTATTAAGTGGAGAAAATGGGTTTGGGTTATACAATATTAGCATGATAAAAGGATGACTGACTGACAGATATCAAAAAGTGGTATACGGGGGATGTGAGTGTGCAAAATTTAAGGTAACCAGTGGTGTGCATCAAGGATCAGTGCTTGGTCCACTGTTATTCAATCTGTACATTAATAACATTGGGAAGGGTTTGATAACCAATATACAGCTATTTGCTGATGATGAAAAGATAGGTAGGGTAATCAAAATGCAACTGATATGCAGTACGTTCACAATGATTTGAATAGGCTGGAACTGTGGGCATGGGAAAATAGCTGTCAGTTCAATGTTAATAAATGTAAGCCCATGCACTTTGGTGTGATTAGATATCCAATGTCTTATTATATTGGTGGGATTTAGGCTAGAAGAAACTGATGAGGCTAGGGATCTTGGAGTGTTAATAGATAGGAAATTGAAGTTTAGGGACCATGTGGTAAAGATTGCAAATACAACTCAAAAGATAATTTCAATGCTGAAACGAACATTCACATGTAAAGATAAGGATGTCATTTTGCTTCTTTACAAGGCCTTGATAAGACCTCACTTGGACTATTGTGCGCAGGTCTGGTTTCCATTGTGATTCTGATATATTGGGGAGAGTACAAAGGAGAGTGTTAAGACAGATTGAGAATTTGTAGATTGCAGAAACTAGCAAACAGGAGAAAGAGGAGTGATATTATTGAGACTTACAAACTTCTGAAAGGGTTATAGAGGATTTCAATGGACGGAATTTTTCAATTTATGGAGGGTGTGGAAAGGACGAGAGGGCATCCTTGAAAGCTAAGAAGGGGTGAGGGCTAGATTTTTCTCTCAGAGGGTGGTGCATGATTGGAATGGATTGCCATTGGATGTTGTGAGTGCAAGCAGTGTGAATGAATTCAAGAATAAGTACGATAGCTGGTGCGTGTAGTGAGTCCCTGACTCCCTGGAGGTCTCTCTCTTAATAATAATATATCGATGGATAATGTCTTTAATCTCCGAGTTTCCCCGCCACCAGGATTGCAATGATTGTAAACAGAATAATACAATCCTTACACAAGAATGGCGTCGGAATAGGAGGAGATGGTTACGAGGCAATCAGTCTAACTATAGTCGTGAAGTCTTGGAGCTGCCAAGAAGGACGGCTTCAAGAATCAACGGACTGATATGTGATGCTCCTTACACCAGTGAAATCACATGAAGTCAAATATTAAGCTGAAAATGTAATTGCACTTCTTTATTGTAAAGTATTGATCACATTGCTAGATTTTTATTGAATGAATTTTAATAGGCAATGAATTATTCGTATGAATTTTAATATATTTTTAGAGATAAAAGTTAATAAGTTGTTGCTATGTTTAGAATTTATTTATTTATGTGGAGTAACATCTATGTATGTGTGCTGACATCTAGTGAGGAAATATTCAATAATGCATTTGAACAAAAGCAGCAAAACTCATGACGTAAGGTATTGTGCTCAGTCATATTATTACACATGCATGCATTCACTGTGTGTGTGTGTCATATACAACAGTTGAAAAGAAATTTCATTTCCTAATTAACAGAATTATACACGTTGAAATGTATGATTCTTCAACACACGACTCTATTAATTAGTTCTCAAAAAGCATGGCTGAAACGCGACATTTGATTTTTGACTAAGTAAGCAGAATCTATTAAAAGCAATGACGGGTTTAAGGTTTAGATAATCCGGAAACCCTGCCTTAGAGAGAAAATTATTATTAATTTTAAGCCAATTCAGGCCTCCAACAAGCAGAGTAGTAATCATCACAATGCACGATGATAATTATCGTGTTAGTTTCAATTGAACCCTTTGTGATGGTAAAATTAGGCAACATACAATTATAGCGTCTAAAGGTTAACATTTCGTAAAAGCGCTCTAACTTTTGACATACTCTTTTGACCTAACTTTTTGTCAAAAGTTATACAGTACCACCACTCGATGGAATTCTTTGAATAACATAAATTTGTTGCAGACATCGTTATAATCCTCTTGAAAACAACAAAACCATAGACATTTGAAAATACAATTATGAACAATTACAAACGCTATAAGAGCCACTCAGCATACGTTTATTTGGTCATATTGTTGCGCCACAATTTTTATTTTCAGTCAGTCTTATACTTAATTCTGTTTAAATAAATATTATCTTTTTCACTGATAATTCTTTTCCTGGAGTGATTTTGTATTATAATGAAAATGCCGCTTCAGAATTTACTTACAAATCATATCAAAGTAAATTATATCCAGGATAAAACATATATCAAGGGTAGTCCTTATAAGGACTGGCTTAAAGGGGCGAAGCAAGAATGCTTTTCATCTTCCCCGTTATCTGTAGAGGACAGTGTAGGGATAAGGTGTTATTGAGCTATTAAAGCTCTGATCATGGCAAGAGGGTAACTGCAATAGCCGAGCCTCAATTAGAACTTCATTGGCTACAACATTGCCATCCACTACCCTCCAAGGGTATTGGATTGAATGAATCAATCACCGCATCTCACGGTCGATTGCTATATCAAGGGTAAAGCATAAGCCGAAACTTTCAAGGTTCAATTGTTGTTCTAACAAATGGTGTCCTTGTATAATAATGCTATTTTCAAACATAATTGTTTACTGCATAACTTTGATTATTTCGTAATTTTTCTAATTTAATGTTATATATTATTACATATAAATTTAACATTTTTCTACTTATTTATTATTACATTTAAATTTGATATTAATCTGGTGCTGGTAGGCATGCGTAAAAACAATTCTGTAATACCAATCGCTTTGAGTGCGCCACACGTAACTACAAGTGCTGCTCCCTGTGTTCTTTTGTGAGAATTTGAAACTACACAAAAGGAAAACTGTTGGTCTGATAAAAGGACTTCGTGTTTGATACGAGGTGAAGACAAAGTCGAGCGATAACCAGTATATCAATCACGTGCGTCGCTAGTATCGCTCTTCACCCCGTGAACCGAGTAACAGATATTAATCGCCTCTAGAGGCGGCAGTAGCAGCAGTTTTCCAAGACGATTCTCCGAATGTGTGTGTGTGTGTGTGTGTGTGTGTGTGTGTGTGTGTGTGTGTGTGTGTGTGTGTGTGTGTGTGTGTGTGTGTGTGTGTGTGTGTGTGTGTGTGTGTGTGTGACATTCGATGGCTTTTGTGAAGAAGAAGAACGCTTGACAAATGGACCCCGTGGGGAGTCACCCCGAGTGAGGAGGGATGTGTGGTTTGTGAAAGGCTGCGAATAAGGAGTGGAGAAAAAACATCGTCTTAACTAGATAATCGATACGCGAAACTCCTACTGGGTAATGAGACCCACTCCGTGCACCCCATTGGCACGTGGATGTCAAGTGACACTCCGAACTCGCCTCGAACAACAACATCCACTGAAGTTGGTTGCGATGACTGCGGAGTCTTCGTCGCTTTCGTGTGTTACCTCTTTGGGCGATGCGTTTTCTATTAATTTTTGTGACAGATCATTTGATTCAGATCCTTTCCTACCGCCATTCTTTGTGAGAGAGAGAGAGAAGATCAATAACTTGAGAGTTATTGATCAATACCATATAATTCTGTGCTTGCTAAACGAACTTAAAAACAACTCCAAATCACATTATCTGTTTACTGTAATCGTTAGCATTTAAATTAAAATAACACTGTATATTATTTATGGTATTTAAAACGTAACTTTCGAAGTTTTTAACATGTCAAGTTCTACTTAATTTAGAATTTTACAAAAAATTTTGAAAAAGTAGCACCTGCTGACTTCACTATTTTACTCATAAACTTGCCATGGAGTCTTTAACAAATTTTACACAAACAACACTAGTGGATTCAAGTTCGCCACTCTTACTTTTTCCTTTTTTTTCCCATGTGTTTGCGAGTATCTTTACCCAAACTAGGTCCCCTTTACCCTGCGTCCATTTTTGCTGCAAGTACCTCATTGTGTTCTAAATGTATAGAAAAATGTAGGGTTAGTAATGTAGTTGGAGATAAAAATGAGAGAAGTGTATCAATTGCATCTGTTCACCTGCTAATTTATTTTTTACCAGGGAAATTGGAGTTGGAGAATGTGTGTGGGGGGTATCCTACTATCGTCTTGCTTAGCATTGATTTCTCTCTTTTCTTATTGTGGTTAAACGGGACTTATTGCTAAGATGATTTATCGTCTATCGATTTCAATAGACTTTCTACAGATATTCCTTGTAATCCAAGACAAAAATTGATGTAGACATATCGAAATATCCACACGCTTTCTACTTTTATCGGATGAGTTGCTATTAATTCTCTTCTCTCTATTGACAAATTAGCACACTTCATTACGTAAAAATCTTGTAGTCACCTTTCAATTTTGGCATTTAGCCAATTCTTTCAAACAATGCTGGTTCTATTTGTGGCAAGTTGCCAAATGGCAACATACGGGTATGTGCGTGCGCATTCATCCATTGAGTGTATTTTGATAGTGAGGGAAACAGTTGAAATGAATTAGATTTGATCCACTATGCGGGTCAATTACATACAAATAAAATCGGTTTTATTATTATTAGTAGCATTGATCATTATTATTTAAATACGTATTTATTTATCACGAAACTGTGTTAGAAAAAGATGCAATAGGAAACTAATAGATAAAGGAGATCTCGCGTTTAAGTGGTACATGATTTTTACCGCCCGATGTGACGCCACCACGGCTGAATGATCGGAGTGTTATAAGACCAACTTAGCTAAATTAAACCGGAAGTCTTACTTTAAAACCGTTCTTGGTTTTTTTTTATGCCACTTCATTCCTCCAGCGGTAGTGGTGTCACATCGGTCGATAAAAATCATCTACCACCTAAATGAGAAATGCCGTTTATTTATTAGCTTACTATCGCGATTTTTAACACGTTTTTGCGATAGCACGGACTTTAAGACGGACTATTATATCGAAATAAATCAACGCACTTTTTTAAAGATATTTCACTCGAGTAAGACTTTTTCTCGGTATGGAGGGGAAAAAAAAAAATGGAACTTTTTTTTTTTTTTTTTGAGTAATGGAGAACTGAAGTGACGAGAAGTGTGACCATTTTTTTGTAAGGTTGAAAAACGCAGGAAACAGAAAAGAAAAGCAAGTCCTTCAAAGAATGTATGAGTTTCCGTAGTCGCGCGTGAAACTAAGAAGAATGGAAAATATTCTACAAGCCATAACTGAAATCTCCGTATCAGTTGAAATGTTGGAGAAATCCCATGAAAGTGTCGAATTTTTTTTTTTTTTTTTTTTTTTTTTTGTAGTTTGTAACAAGAATTGAGAAGAAAGGCACGAAAAAAAGAAAGAAAAAAAAAACTTACTGAGTGGTTAGTGTTAGTTTATTCCCTAGAGGAAACGAGATTGCAGACAGAAACATACTTTTTTTTCTTTTGTTCTGAACACAATAGCATCGGATTTATCTTTTCTTATACGAAAATAATAATAAAAGAAAACTTTGACGCTTATTATAGTTTTACTGTTACTTCTCCGTCTCAAGAAAATCCTCTCGGTAGATTATTTCGCGAGATATAAATATTTATCAGAGTTAATGGAAACAAAATTAATCGCTGATAATTACTTCGTAGACTTCCTTTCGCATTTATTAACAAAGAGATTTAAGTAACGAATATTAAGTGTGTTTTAAAAGCACAAAATGGACTGTTTATAATGCGCGTACAAGATAACCCGAGGCAAAGATATTAATTCAGTTTTTTTTTTTTTTTCGGTTGTGTTTGTCTATTTGATTTAAACCTTTAATTTTACGGTAGAATAAATTAGAAATGTTAAGACTAAACCGATAAGTAGGTTGCATTTTTTTAGTTTTGTGTATCCTGTAACTGAAACTTTATATTGGATTGCAAATTTAATTAATTAGTGTCAATTTCGAAATACGTCATCTTTAAATTATATCTACATCCAAGTTTACTTGTCGATATTTTAGCCATCAATGATGCAGCAACAATTGGATTTTTTTTTTTTTTTTTTGCATCTGCGCGCCATTGTTGTAAAATTAGAAATATTGTAAACTGACAAACAATAGCGCTTTTAGTATTCATGTCTATAACAATGAATATAACAATACCTCGCGTGGGAAACTCTGACCAACAATTATTACTGATAATAGAACAGTTTTTTTTTTTTTTTTCGTTTATATTGACGAGCACAAAGCTTTCTAGAGATGTATATCTTTCTAAGACACGAAGTGTATGGTAAAAATCGTAAAACATTTTGTTGCAACATTTCCTTCAAAGATCTTCCGATAGCCTCAAAGATAAAGATGAATAAAACTGTAGAGACAGGATAAAGGGATCGACCGTGCACTTATGGGATGACATTTTACTAGGCAGTAAATGAAAAGAAAATGGATTCAATAAAGAAGGAAGGTCAATAGCAAGTGGTAAAGATGCCGATGGGCAAGACAAAAAAAAAAAAAAAAAAAAAAACAGACACTATTTGATTAGATTATAAGAATATTTTAAGATTCGGTAGACCAAAGAAGTCTTAGATGAAAAATTCACAAAGAATTCTCTAAAGAAAGTCTAAAAAATCCCTAAAAGAGGTCTCTATCCTCTTTTAGGAATAAGGGAGAAGTAAATAAGATAAAAATGAAAGAAATAAAAAAAAAATGCACCAGATTTGATGCAAGATTGTAGTAAGAGAAGCGAGTGAAAGGTAAGACGAACACGGAAAGTATCCCAGGAATCTTAGTCGTGTAAGACAACACATCTATACAAGCAGTAACTGAAAGAGATTTAGAAGAAGAGGTGAAAAACTCAAAGAAAGAAGCAGGTACAGTTAAGGAAAAAATCTTGGATAACAAGACATTCCTAAGAAAGAAATACCTCTCAGAAAGAGACAGAAAGAGAGAGAAGATTACGCTACAGGAATATGAACGACATACAAGACGTTTTGTGTACTTTATATATTGCATTACATTGAGTTTTATATTGTGGTGTGTGTAGCGGTTGGCGGATCCTTACCGGAGATCGTCGATCTATTCTTTGAAGCGATTCCCGGCGAAGTTGATTTCTCCGATCGCAGAATGAAAGTTTAAGTTCATGTGGGGAATAATTGAAAGTGGTTTTGTGATTTGAGATATCTAATCGATTGTAGTCCTGAGCGAAAGTAGCAACGCAAGCTCCTTACAGACGTTTCCGACATTATTGCCGGCAGCGAAGCACCAGACGGAACACAATCTAATAACAACACTCAAATTACGAACGAAGACAAAGCCGGAAGTTACATGTTCGATAGAAAGAATGGGAAAGGAAAAAAAAAAACGTGGTTAGAAGCAAGCAACAGAACTTACGTAGCTGAAAAATCCCTATAGGATCCCAAAAGTGATTTAAACAAATAAACAAAGAAAAGCTGTTTGTAAGAGAAGGATGAAATGAACACAAGCTGGTGAAATTTGAAATTAACACGCATGCGCGCACGCACACAGATACAATCAACGAAGGAGTGGTTTAGAGGAATATATGCATCTCTGTATCCATTTATTTATCTGCTTGTTCGATGCACGGGCTCACTTCGCGATCAGCAAAATAATGAAATATGTATCGCGAATAGTCCTCGAATCACATACAGCCATGTGCACTCTCGGGAGGATTACCGACCTGTGCTGCATAGTCGTAGCATGGCAAACCATCATCTCTGAATTGTGCCGTTTTTCAATCTCTACCATCCATCAATGCACGCATAGAAAAGGAAAGATGAACCAGATGTCTGCGTTTGGAGATCTGCAGAGCCAACATGAGAAGCCACTGGTGCACAGAATCCCAAGAGGGTCACCCCCCCTTTTTTTTTTTTTTTGACAGGCGATTCAAATAGAAGGGAACTTGTTATGCAGTTGTGCATATTAAAAATTAAAATCTACGTAAAAAATACTACTTTATGAATTATTACTTAAAAACAACAACGTACTACCATTCTATAGTACAATTACATATTCCATTATCAGCTGTGTGTAGTTAATTCCCTAAAATCTTTTGTCAAACCACACCATCTACAAAACTAAGATGATGTCCATAGCAATAACTACTGTTGTATTTGGCGTGAATTTTATTTTTATGTAGTTAGTATTAGAGTCACAGGATGGCGCTTCTCTAAAATGAATGATATTGACAACAAATCCTTATGCACATTTTTATTTTAACTTTTCCTTCTTTTTTTTTTTGGCCTTTACATGTTTTTTTTTTTTAAAAAATATTTATAGAAACAGCTATACTAGAGTAGAGCTAATGGATATTGAGTAGCGAACGTTAAATAAATAAAGCAAGTACAAAATTCTTAAGATAAGGGAAACGCAGAGTTAATAAGAACTTAATGTTGGAAGACGTCTTCCAAATTTTCTGCTAAAATTGATGCAGGCCGTAATTACTCCATAAAAAACGAATCCCCTCGTGAAAAAGAAGATAAATCAATACCCTAGCGTGTAGTATATTGATCACACAATCAAGGGCACCCTGTATGAAGAGATGAATAAGAGTTACCTCTCGAACAACACCAGACTGGCTTTCTGCAGTCGGGATTAACGATGTTTGCATTAGCGACCAGGGCCCACCAGGGAAACTGGAAGAAATTCCTTTCTTTGTATAGATGAGGATGGAGATAAATATTCAAAATGTACGCGGAATTACAACATCATCAGTTCTTTCATTATGTGTTTGGGCATTGTTGTTGTCATTGTGGTTAGTTTGTCAACTGCGTGTGTGTGTGTGTGTGTGTGTGTGTGTGTGTGTGTTCTTGTGAGCTGTTTGGCTGTTTTACGAATGAAAATCCCTACTGATATATGCAAACGTATAGTACATTTTGCATTGAGTGAGCTAAGGCTTTTTCTGTTTTTTAATTAACATTTTTTTGTATTTTTATTTATTTTTTACACAGCATGAAACTTTTTCAAAGACCTTCAATAATCAGGGTGTGGTGTCACACCGGGCGATGAACATCATCTCCTACCTAAAGTTACAAAGAACGCATGGTTCTATTGTTAAAACCCTATCACCAGCGTATTAGACCGGTTATATCATCTTTAGTTGAAAACCATGTGTACGTGTGTTGTTGTTGTTAGTCTATTAATTGCGTGTGTGTGCTCCTGGTGGGTTTGTCTGTTCTCCAGGAAATGAAAAAAATTTTGACATAACCCTAAAATCTCCATATTAGACCCGGTTATTTCACCATCAGTTGAAAGAGCACGTGCGTGATTTGGAGGGAAAACAGTTAATTATGTCATTGTTGATTGCTTGCGTGCCTACGTGCGCGCGTGTTAGTACAGGCAAGATATTTTAACAATGGAAACTGCCATATTTGCGATAACAGAATGGGATCAATATGTGTTCATTACTTTCTCGCAATCTTCAGGAATTAATGTGCCTTTTGGAGAGCATGAAGAAACACAGAGATGAAGGGCAATGTGGAGAAGAGAGTAATTGAACTCATTAGGTTGCTGTAGAAAGCATTTTTGCTTTGTATTCAAAGTTGAACTGATGTTTTCAATTAATGAAACGAAATCTGAAGTCAGGGAAGCGAGAAATTTCATTCCCAAAATTACATTAAGCGTCTCGTACTTAAGACATTAGCAAATGAACTAATTCGTTCGCTTACGGGATGAAGGCAATGAGTGATACAAAATTAAAAGTCATCTTGGTGATTATTCTTTGTCCGTCTGTGTCTATTAAATAAAGTCTATCTTTGCGTTCCCTGGTAATGTCGGCCTTCCTTTATCTATCTATTGAATAACTATTCTATCAAACTAGAAAAGGCAACTTCCACAGCTTTCTGTTCATTCACTGGGATGACTATCTATTATCACGTGCATCAGACCTACCCACTCATCCACATGAAAGCGATAACCACAAACATCCACTTCGGAGTTCGAACTACCAGCCTGTCAATTGGAGAGCGAGTACGCTATCTACTATTACTATTATTAATTGAACGTATAAATGCACTGCTAGTTAATTCCTATTATTATTTGTACATTCAATTCCTTCTCTCACATATCTCTTTTAAATACTAACTGCCTATTAAGCTAATAAAATGCGTCCATCTATCACCAGGTGGCATTACTTGAATACAGAAGCCTCCTTGTTCATTTAAACCCAGAAATGTTGATAAGATATTTCGACTGGTAAGAATTTCTATTTGGTTTTATTATTGTGTGTCAAGTGCTGTTAACCATCCATGTCTTGTATTGTATGACGTGAGAATGTATTGGTTTTCACCGCAGCAGGAACTACCCTTGACCGCACAGGGGCAGATGGCTTTTATCGGTGCAATTGCGCTTCATTATCCTACCGAGTAAATGGCTTCCCTGCAGACAGACAATGCCACATTCAACGAGCCATGCAAGGCTTCTGGCTTTTATTTCTTTCCTTTCTCGGAATTTTGTGATTTTTCTACCATATTGATGATATCTTAGACTAGTGAAAGGTCAATACGTTTCTTTACTGCATTTGACATCGCTAGCAGATGATTCTAGCCAGCTTGTTATGCATTAAAAGCGCCGCTATTGAAACTAAATGAGGTTGTTAAGTGTTGAATGGCGTTAAGTGGAAAGTTGATCGCTTTCAAAGTACTCAACCACACTTTGGAGAGTGCTATTTAAAGATTTTTTTCTTAAAGGCCAAATGCACTGCGGAAAAATATATTTTTTTATAAAAAAAGTAAAAAAATATATTTGTCAAATTTCTAATGAAGACTCTTAGGAATTCTTCGTACAGTCCTTATAAGGACTGGCTTAAAGGGGCGAAGCAAGAATGCTTTTCATCTTCCCCGTTATCTGTAGAGGACAGTGTAGGGATAAGGTGTTATTGAGCTATTAAAGCTCTGATCATGGCAGGAGAGTAACAGCAATGGCTGAGCCTCAGTTAGAACTTCATTGGCTACACCATTGCCTTCCATTACCCTCCAAGGGTATTAATTAATCACCGCATCTCACGGTCCTTCTTCGTACAACTTGCTTTCTAGTGTTATTAATAAAAAAAGTTATATTAAAAAATAAAAGGTGTTTTTTTAATTTAAATTAAAACGTATAATTTCCAAAATAAATTAAAGATTTTAAAATATAAAACTTATTTAATTTACCTTCTTATTTATTTTAAAAGAATTACTTTTTTATAGTAAATACTTTGTTCATCATTCTCACTCTCTTATACTATACAGCATATTTATTATTATAAGTTCGATATCTTTAAATTTTAAAAAAGTAATAGCTTAATCAAAATTGAGATATTACGCAATAAAAATTTACATTTTAATATTCTTTAAAAAAAATAAAGTATCCTTTAAAGAAACGCGTCAATAGATAAGCTATCGATGGTTATTTTCATTCACTGGAAAAATTATGGCAAGTTTACTTCAGACCCTTTTTCTTTTTTTAAATAACTTTGGAATAGTTGGATTTTTTGTTATATCAGATATATATATATATATATATATATATATATATATATATATATATATATATATATATATATCGACCGTGAGATGCGGTGATTAATACCCTAATATATATATCAGATATATATATATATATATATATATATGATCAGAGCTTTAATAGCACAATAACACCTTATCTCTACACTGTTCTCTGCAGATAACGGGGAAGATGAAAAGCATTCTTGTTTCGCCCCTTTAAGCCAGTCTTTATAAGGACAAAATCATATATATATATATATATATATATATATATATATATATCGACCATGAGATGCGGTAATTAATACCCTAATATATATATATATATATATTAGGGTATTAAATTTGGGCCCTCCGTACACAAGTTAAACATTCTTCCTAAAGAGCAGTTTGGATTCCGTCAATTCCATAGTACCACACAACAGCTACATAGATTAGTCGAATACATCTCAATTGGCATCAATGCACTGGGGCTGATTTCCTTGACATAGTCAGTGCATTTGATAAAATTTGGCATTTCGGACTACTGCATAAACTGATCTCAACTGGAATTCCATTAGAAATGGTTCACCTAATTAAATCATACCTTTTTGACAGGCTTATGCAAATCAAGATCAACGGTGCGGTATCAGCACTGAAACTTATCTTGACTGGAGTCCCACAACCTTACTAGCCCCGATTCTATTTTCCATATACATGTGTGATATTCCGCACAATCCATTGTCATCTATCATGACCGTTTCCGCAGAGATACAACAATGTTAGCCAGATCTCTACAGCCAAATCTTGCCATCAAACAACTGCGAGAAAACCTATCACTGATTGAAAAATGGTTCGCCAAATGGAGAGCATAGCCATGCTATTCACCAGAAGACCGATGCTTCCTAAATGGGACATCTTCCTGATTAACACAAAAATCCCTTGGCAAACAGAAGTCAAATCCCTTGGTGTACCACTGGACAGAAGGCTAACTTTAAGCTGCCATATCAAGGCTCTTTGTATAAAGACATCAAAAGCCATTGCTCAACTCTATCCTCTAGTCAACAGGAACAGTAAACTAAACACCAGAATCCAACTACTTATCTCCAAACTGATGGTTCGTCCTATACTTACTTACGCTTCTCCTGCTTGGAGTCATACCGGTGATACTAATATTCTCAAGTTACAACGTGTGCAAAATAAATGTCTACGAATGCTCCTAAACGTTGCATGGTTAATAAGAAATGTGCAACTCCATCGAGACACAGATGTCCCCTGTATTTACACTTTCCGGCAAACTATAGCAACAAAGTTCTTTTCAAAAGCATCTGCACCCCATCCCCCCCAAGAAACTGGTTCAAGTAGCTGCAAATTACGAAGCAACGGATTACTTCAAACATAAAAGACCAAAAGCCATCTTAAACTCCAATTCTGATGTTTAATCTCCAAGCCCGCTCAGGGCGAGCAATTGGCATAAATTTTTCTACTCACTGTTTCCCTATCAGATAGTGGGGAGTGTGAAAAGCATTTTGTTTCACCCTTGAAGTCAGAAATGTTAATCGTTAATCAAAATCAGATTTCCCCGTGTGGTGGCCGGGATAGGAATAGAGTCATTGTAGCCCATGCATGTCGTAAGAGGCGAATAAAATGGGACACAAAGTTTCGTTCTCTTAGGTTCTTCATGAAATTTGCTCCCGGCGAGGAGGGGGCGCTTAGATTTCGGGTGGGGATTGCCCTAAGAGGGCATTTTGAGTCTCTTGGGAGGGTGTTCTCCGGCGTGGCCCGTGAGGGGGCTTGTCGGTGAATGCTTTTCCCTGGAATGAGCGATTGTGATGAGCAATTCTGTTCAGTGGTGGGAGCGGATGTCACTGTCTGGAACCAACGCTGAGTTGGACCATCTTTCGTCCACTTGTAGGGAGTGGTCCGGGGGATCGTTTTAATTTTTAGAGAAGACTTGACTTACATTCCAGCTCCACTGGAGCCTATGCATGTCGTACTAGGCGACTAAAATGGGTACCCAGGGAAGGTAATGGATGGCAATGCTGTAGCCAATGAAGTTCTAACTGAGGTTCGGCTATTGCTGTTACCCTCCTGCCATGATCACAGCTCATAGCTCAATAAGACCTTATCCTTACACTGTCCTCTACAGACAACGGGGAATATGAAAAGCATTTTTGCTTCTCCCATCTAGCAAAAAAAAAAAAAAAAAAAAAAAAAAAAAAAAAAAAAAAAAAAATCAGATACTGTAGTTTAGAGGTTCCAATGTGAAAGTTCGTTAAAAGGTCACCGGCAATTTAGCGCATTCACACACTCGTAGCTCGCAAGACATAAAGCGAATTATGTTTGCGTTTAAAGAGGGGATAAAAAAATGAAAATAATGGAGTGGAACAAAATTGGGTTATGTGTGCAGAAAGGATGACGAAAGAAAAACAGTAAAGATCAAGAAAAAGTAGCAAAACTAATTCTTGGGTCATACTGTAGTTTTAGGAAAGTGAAGATTGGCAGACATGACGTCATTTGAATCAACAGATACGTTCGCATCCAAATAATTTCAATTATTTTAAGGATAGAACACGATAATACAATAAACAGAAGATTTACTGAGTTTTGCAATGACGTAACATGTAGGGTCAGTCAAGTCCATAGACAGCGCCAGTGTTCGGGACTTGGTTGCTTTTGTCAGGTAAATAAGCGGCAAGAAATCAAATATAATTTTAATAAAAAAATGTTTTTATCTTCTCCCCCCCCCTCCCCCCTCAAAGTACCGGAAGTGATTGGAATTATTCAAGAGGCAACCAAGGCTGTAAGATCAGTCGATAAATTGGATATGATCTTCGGACTTTTTGTCTTTTACGGAAGATCTCCGGGGTAGGGGGGAGGGGTCAAGTGTTTCTTTCAAGAAAAAACAGTGTTGCTTCTATGAGATCCTGCTAATGCCCTCATTCAGTTGAAACGTTAATAAAAGTTTCTCACATCCTAAAGATGATTTGAAACACGGCTTTTCCGATTCAAGAGCTTTCTATACGTTTTTCTAGGGGCCGAGGTAGAAAAATAATTTGCAGATTTAAAATAATCCAGTGATATATATATTTAAGTATATATATATATATAAGAAGAAATTTTAGTCTTAAAAAAAAAAAGAAAAAAAAAAGAAAAAAAAAGTTTTCGTCTTCCGGTGACCCGAAGGACAGATATGCAGATTTGACATCAGACGGCACTGCGATCAATTTTGCAAACACAATTGTCAGAATTTGATATTTTATATATTATTTTATTAATTATTATTATTATTAATCATATACATAATTATTAATTCCATATATACATTTCCTTATACATTATTGATTATTTTAATAATTTTGAAATAGTGAATAATATAGCGAGTGTTAACGTTTTAGCTGGAAAAACCTGGGTTCGACTCCCGTGTCGGATTATTATTACTATTATTAAGTAGCTGATGAATGAAGCTTTATACTATATCACAAATGCATTTTTTTTTAAAAAAATCAAGTTTATCGTGGCGCCATCTAACAGAAAACATTCCAATTAAAGAAAGTTAATGCTCAGTTATATATTGCATTATTTCTAAGTACAAAATAAATAAAATAAAATCCGGAAAAACTACCCGTATTTCTATAAGCCTCGTGCCCATTTACACTAGTCGTAAAACGATAGTAGTTCAAAGAAATAATTCAAAACATTAATAATCACTTTAAAAAAAGGCAACTTTTATAGCAGAGACATCCGAAAAGCCATATTTGAACAACACAACAGTTGCACCACAAACTTCTTTTGACAAAAGTTGCGATGCGAAGAGAAGGATAAATAATCATTTTCCGAGTATATTTATATTATAATACTGGTCTACTTGCAGGAATACTTTATCCTAGCAGAGGAATGTACGAGTTGAAAATATCAAAGGATGCATTCCATGGTTGCATGTTGTCTTATTACTGAGTCGTAAAGAAATAAATCATTCCCGGGAAAATAAAAAAAGAAGAAAAGGAGTCGCAGAAGATCATTATAGGGATGCTTTAGAGCCAAAGTTCTCTGAAAAGGATGGACATCATTTATTCCGAAGAGAAGACATGACCTTTCTATGCAGTCTTTTTGGAATTTTTCATTCAGACACATCTTTAATTCGTTTCGGAATGAGGCAGATATCCCTTAGACATTACGTTGCGAGTTCCCCCCCCCCTTCCTATTTCTAGAAAAAAGGAAACTTTCAAAGAACGCTAACACAAGTGACTGATAGCGCCATCTGTCTTATTTAATTTATGCGACCTATTCAGAAGTCCCGTATTTTTATTAGACGTCAGTAGATGAGTGAAATCGCTCGTGACTTTTGGTTTTTAGAGAAATGTTTATTGCTCCGAAGACATTCTTAAGTGTTCGTCACTTTCCAGACAGACTCGTGCATAAGAACAGTTTCTGCTTTGAGTGGTTACTACAGAAAGATCGCCGACATCTGTTACGGAGGTCAAGAAAGATTGGAGAGGAGAAGGAATGCTATTTTGTCGCATTGGATGACGGGAATGAAATGGTATTTCACTATCAACGCGATGTACCCTCCGTAGCGTCGTCAAAAAGAAGAGTGACTTTTGGACAGAAAGACTTGGGTTCGAATTATGTTTCGGATGAGAGGAATTTTGAGGTTTTCAATTAAGGTTGAGTTAGCCGGTCTCGTACGTAGGCGCTGAATTTTTTCATTTCCCAAATTGCGCTAAAATACTAGCATCATTGAGTTAATTGCCGAGGGTGAATTTACCACCTTCCTCAACTACAATTTTATGTTGGTCCTGCAGCTAGAATTTTAATGCTGATTTATGTTTCATTCTCAAGAACTCAATTTTTTAGGGGCTCACACACGTTTCAGGTGGAAAAATTGGCGTCATTTAGAATTTCACATATCAGGCTTGTCTGTCAACTGCGCTCTGAGGCCAGTTTGTCCATTTTGAAGGAGAAAAATCGAGTCTTTAAGAGGAAAACACCTGTCGTCTCTATGTGAGACGATTTACGTCTTCATTTCATTGGGAAAAATCATTACCACATTTTTTCTTTTTTAAAAATATTTTATATAAAAAAGTTCTCCATATACCAGACAAGGTTCAAATCGAAGATCACTGGTAAAGAAAGAACGACAGAGAGAAACAAAGAGAAGTTTTCTTTAGAATTTACCGCGGAAACAACTAAGATTATGAGGTCATTGTATGACGTCCGTAAATGGCGTGTGTTCTTCTGTCCGATTTGTTTGTTTTGCGGATTAAAAAACGAGTTTCCAGAAAGGAAAAATCTTGCCACCTTCGTATGAGACCGGCTAACTCACCTTCAGTTGAAAAGTCCTGATAAAGGTTCTTCGCGTCTTAAAAGGGATTCGAACCCATCTCCAGGGCATTGTGGATACCGACTGAGACACGGAGGCTCCCAAAACAGAGAGAGAGAGAGAGAGAGAGAGAGAGAGAGAGAGAGAGAGAGAGAGAGAGAGAGAGAGAGAGAGAGAGAGAGAGATGTCTAAATTATAATACCGATTTCTTAATTAATTGGCTTTTTTTGTTCCGTAGATGAACACATCTCATTGTTCCAGCTAATTGACTTGCATTCTCCACTGGCCTATCCATTCACAAAGGAGAAAACTAAAGTCGCAAAGAACACACGCTGATGAAAGTTAACAAATAAACTCAACTTGACTTGAAGGGTAAAAAAAAAAAAAAGAAAAAAAAAAAGATAAAATGTGCCTATCAGAGAGTGGAACAGTTCTGTTTATTGTGAAACCCTCTAGGTGGCTATTATCTATTTTTAGTGCCGGACATCACTTGGTAAAACTTTTAGACATTTTACTTTTAAAAGTTCGAACACGTGAAACTTTAGAAGAAGCAATAACACCCCCCCCACTCCTTGTCAAGAACCCTGAAGGCATTCTTCTTACAGCTTCCAGTTTCAGTACAAAACTATTTGGCCCTATTTCTCCATAAGAACCGCGGCTCTCACACACACACACATCTTCAGCCACTTGTCACGTGGAACTCTTTAACTTTCCCGGGCGCACAAAGAAAATAACCTATTTCTACAAAGGAACTTGTTTTCTGTGAGAATTGTCTCATTTTCTTGTCAGTCTTGACTTTTCACAAGCGAAGAAATGTTGGCCTGTCATTCAAGCTAACTGAAGAATTTTTTTTTTTTTTTTTTTAGGTCGTTTGCTGTAATTGCACCCTGTACGCAGTAACCACCTGGGTCCAATGGACCACCAAATAGAAATTTGACCATCTGCGTTCTCCCAACTTCTTATCGCACGTTCGTTCTTAAGTAACTGTCAAAGGAAACAAAGAGTAGTGAAGGAAAAATGGGTTTGCTTAATCACAGATCGTTTCGTCTCCAGTAATGGAGTTCTGAGTTAAATCCACATCTCGAATAGCGATGGGGGGGGGGATTGAGTTCAAAAGAGAGGAAAGAATTATGGTTTGTACGAAAGGTGGATTTAAATCAATTATTTCGTTCATTTTTTTCACTCTTTCATTCTAACTTGTTAACACTTTCGTACATTTACAGACAAACCTTGAAAACTCGCCCATCATTAACAAACTTCGGTCCAAATGGATTCTAAATGGACCATTAATGTCCGGGTACTCCTAACTTTAAAACGATTTGCTTCTAAGTTTTTCAAGGTGACCCCTTGAGTGATTTGTTACTGGGAAGGGGGGATGACAATTGAAAACAAAAAGGCGAGAAGATCGTTAGGGGGGGGATAGGAGGAACGCCAATTAATAGCTCAACATCTTTTACGGATTTAGACTTCCGTAAGATTTTCACGACTGTTCCTAAAGGAAACATTGTTAACCCCCCCCTTTCCCCCTTTTCGGTGTTGTTCTCAGCAAGGCAACAATTTTCCCCGACGCATTTTATCTCTGGTGTGGGAGCAACGCACGTGCTGTGAAATAGGAACGCTCTGAAATGCCTCAATAAAACTTTTTCGTGGCTATTCGTCAGACGCCCCAGTAATGTCACTTGGAGTTTTCTTCTCTTCCCTCTTCCCGCTTCTCTATTTGCCCATATTCCCTCCCTCTCCTACCTACAGGGAATGAGTTCGCGTTACGAATGGAAATTTCATGGCTGCGTCTGAATACGGAACGCTACTTTGCCGTAGCGAAATTTCAAATATCTGCTATGTCACCCCCCCCCCCCTTCTGTGACCGTAAGAAATGTCACAGTATCCCAAAGCAAGTCTGCATTCTAGTTAAAACGTTAAGAGCACAGGGATAATATCTACATTGCAGTGATTTGTACAAATTTCGTGGATGTGAGGTTGGTTTGCATCATTTCCCCAAGATTGATTTATGGAAAGATATTGGAAAATGACTTAATCTTCAAAAATACGGTCATTTCTGCGCCGGAAGTGATCGACTCACTTCCGGTATCATTAAACATTAGCACAAAGCATGATTCATATTAAAATATTTCTATCGGCTATTCACACCGGAAGTGATCCACTCACTTCCGGTGTGAATGATCATCAGTACGAAACACGATTCATATTAAAATATTTCCATCGGCTGAACTTCGATGCGAATCACCGGAAGTCAATCACTTCCTATACCGATCACCGGAAGTGGACTCACTTCCGGTCCAATGAACATCAACACAAAACATAATTCAAATGAAAATAATCACCGCTGGCTGAACAGGTCAACGGTTTTGAATTATAGTTCAGCGCATATTTCACGCTTGCATCTATGCAAGTGCCGCTATGAGTACGAGCTAATTACGAGGCCAAAGTAGAGCGCTTGCACGCGCAGGAGCCAGACGCCGTAGGATAGCAATAATGAGTTTGCTATAAACACCTCGGCAAAGTACATAAATATTAACTTAGGGTTGAGATCGCGCACCCGTTTGTGCGTAGATATTCACACTATAGACGTTTTGCCTTGAGCATGACGTGATACTTATCTGGCTACATCATTCCCCCGATGGCGCATGCGTCGTGGGCAATAACACATTAGTTGCAGGACATCCAGAGAAAATCAGTTTACTCATACAGTAAGGGAGAATGCACCGTCATAAGCCTCTCAATTAGCATAACTGTTCCATCTACTCGCTACAGGAGTGCGAAGGGGGGGGGGCTTGCTGAATTATCCCCAGGGATGGGTTTCGATGACATTCTCCGATAGCGTGATGATACACCTCTGGCGGTGCCAGTTCTGCGCTTGTGCGCCTAATGAAAATTTTCTAGCTAGGAGTCGGTTATTTTGAAGATGATTAGACGATAGAATATTAATTCACAGAAAGTATTTAAAGGGTACCTTTTGGAATTTGAAGAGCATTGGATATTTCTCCGTCCCTAATCTCCATTTTTATTAAAGTACTACAAAGATAATGTTCGTTACGCGTTTGTTTCTAGTCATTTGCAATTTACACTAGCATTAAGGATGTCAATTTCATTGCATTTAAACACTAGCTTCGAAGCTTTTGATATTGACATGAAATTGTTTTCAATTGTTAGAACACGTGCCATGTTTGATATTGTTGGATGTTTATTATTGTTCGGATGTGATGTAATATAATATGGCATTGTTGGAATACGTAAAAAGGTTACTATAGTTGAAATGTACAATATTACTTTAAGGTGTTCCATTTGTTGAAACTCACGAGCTCTGGTATTGTTTATTATGAAGAGCTTACATGTAGGTAACTAAGCATATTTTGGATTTAAGAAAAGCTATTATTGATTTCTAAACGGTTTCATTAATTCGAATTTTTTTTTTTAATTTTTTTCTAACTTTCTTTTTGCTTATGTGAACTACGCGAATATTTTCCTGTACATTCAAATGTTCTCCGATTCGGAAACAGAAGTCACATTTAATAAAGGCATTTTGAGAAAAAAAAAAGAAAATAAGATCTGAAACGTCTTCGATCGTTGTTTTGATCCAGGAAACAAAAACCATTTTAGGAATTCGTTTTTTCCTGTTTTGAAATGCTAACTTCATATCGAAAACGACAGAAGAAAATTGATTTCAGGAAGATAGAAAGAAAGAGAGAGAGCTGCACGTAGATAGCTGAGGGGATGATAATATGTCTCGACACTACAGCTGACTGTGCTTTACCAATTGGCCAGCACAAAGGGGGGAAGATTTTACTCCTCTTTGGGGATGAAGATTTGTTTCCCTTTTTTATTATTATTATTTTAGTTTGTCTTTCAAGTTGTAACTTGGCTTCCACATAGTAACAATGCTAAACATAGCATACAAACCACGCATGCGCAGAGAACTCGACTCCCAATAAAGGGTTCAGCTGGACAGTGTTAGAGGAGAGGAAAAAATGATTGGACTGCAACAATGAATTAAGTTTGTATTGAAAACCTGCCAGCACGAATGGAGAGAAGGACTCAAGTGGGCAATAAAACAAGCATTGGATTCAAGAACAATCTAAATCTCAGAACAGCACGGGTCTCACCTAACGTCCAATCTCTCCTTGGGGGATAATCCGCTTTATTTACTCATTCCCATCAAACTCACAGCTGGAGTAAAATGTCCCCAATTAATTCAGTAAACAAATTACTGCGAATCTATCGTTCCGTTTTCACCAAGACCCACCCTTTACGAGGCTCTAGTCGAGAGTTAATGGGCACATCAAACTAACCTCAAATTCTGGTGGCATCGCACCCACTCTGGTCTCAGCATGAGGGGCTATAAAGTGGCCGTTAACGAAGCCATAATAGCCACAGTGATTGAAACACTCCATTTAAAGTGGCGAAACTGAAATGTTTGTACCGGAGGGCATTGCGTTGATGGACTATATTGCTGAACAGTGGAACGAGATTAACATAAAGGAAGAAAGAAGGGGTGAGGGTTCTCTTTTTTTTTTTTTTTTTTTTAGGCGAAATCAAAGAGCGGTATCTCATTGTAGTTATTTAGGGCTAAACGTTTTGTTATCTAAAATATTTTTGACAATAAAACTAGTCCGAGAGATACGTCCCTAGACATAATTACTTAGTAAATAGGTTCAATTTCGTCACCCACAGATGCAGCGAGGATTTTGCCAGAGGGAATTTCTTTTTAATTATTATGGAATTTGGTTTCGTTAGTTTAGTATATTCAATGTATTAAGCCTATCCAGTGGCACACTCAGGATCTAATCTTGGGGGGG
This sequence comes from Typopeltis vanoorti, assembly GCF_054136105.1. NCBI lineage: Eukaryota > Metazoa > Arthropoda > Arachnida > Uropygi > Thelyphonidae > Typopeltis > Typopeltis vanoorti. Next base: position 81,456,978 of record NC_143557.1, read on the forward strand.
GGGGGGGAGCACTCATGATTTAATCTTGGGGGTGGCGAGTTGAGTAGACGATTTGAGAATACACACTACGCATTACATACGACCTATGACTGAGCATCTGTAGTGATTGCCAATACATGATACCAGTGATCTCTGGCCCGGCTCGAGCAAACAAAGTATCGCCCGAGGCACTACTTCGTTCGCCTTGCGTTCACAACGGCCGTGATTCCCTGATTAGAGCTGTAGGGTATTCCGACCTTATGTGACCGCTAATTCATAAGTAGTATAGAAACAGTAGACACGACACAACATAAATAAAAAAAAAGAATTTTAATTAGGAAAAGATTTTTGGAAAATTTTCTAGTCTTTTTTCCTCTTTTTCCACACACACACACACACACACATATGTATATATATATGCAAAGCACATCTCCTGGAGGAGATGTGCTTTGCATTAAGGGTAAATATTAAGAATAGCGATCAGAACTTATTCCACCTTTACCACGAGTTGCCTAAGACTTACACTACTTTGCGGGTCACCCAGACTTGCACTAAGTAAGTCAAGTTTGCAGGCGCAAACTTGACTTACTCATCTGTTTGCTTACTTGGGAAATGGATTAAAACCATATATATATATATATATATATACGTATTTTCTTGAATTTAGGTGCGGTAAAATAGTACTTGCCTAGGAGTAGGACAGAATTGTATACCCAAGCTAAAAAAAATGACTGTATTTCCCATAATTCATTTGTATGGAAAGAAATTTTCATTTTTTTTCATATTTACTGAAATCAAAAATAAACTATTTTATAAATATTTATATCCCCCCTTAAGTAATGTAATCTTTTATACATCAAATTGCAAAATTAATTTATAATTTTCTTATTTTATTTCATGATTTTAAACTAATCATAAATAATTCTCACAAGTCACGAAAACCACTTCCATTGCGTTTATACAACTCCCTCAACCCTCGTCCTTGCTGTCAAATATTAAACGGTCACGAGGGCACTCCATCCAATTAAAACTCCCAAATCAGAAACAAGCGCGTTCATAACCCATCAGAGAGGTTTCCAACACCAAAGCGAAATTTTTTCCATCCCCGTATTATGGCCAATGGGATGTTGTACAGTGATTTTTACGACCGCCAGCTGGTCGGAATTTGATATGTTTTATGACACTGAACTCTCGGTGATTTCATCGTAAAATGTGTATGCAAGACACCCACTTTATGAAGTGGTACTTGATAAAGTTTAGATTGTATTACCCCCCTAATCCATCCCTTCTATTCTAAGTCCTTCTAGGATTCACTGTTAATTAGAAACACGTTTTATTTTTATTTAAAAACAAAATTAGTTAGTGTTACCACTTTTATTATTATTTTAATTATTATTTTATTCTAATTAACGAAAAACTGAGGTTCGGAGAAGCCCTGTTTCTCTAAGAATGTAGTCTAAATGAGCCCATCTTGCTTACAATATTGTTCTCCTTATTCCATGAATACCCCACCGGCCCACGCACACACATGTTGTTCTCTCACACATCCTGATGATGAAAGGAGCATCTATTGTTCTATCATTTTCTTTTTTCTTTCTTTTTTTTTTTTTATTCTTTCGTGCAGTTCATTAGAAAGAATGGCCACAAACCCAAAGATTCAAGACGATCCATTAATATCGCGTTGTTCGGTAAATTTTTGTGTTACCAGCGTATGACGGGGAAGACAGGAAAGAGAAAAAAAAAATCACTAAATCTCTTAAATGGTTCTTTTGTCTCTTACACTGGCGATGCGTTGTCATTTGTTCTTAAACCCTTAGGAGAAAGTACTAACATCCCTTTTGGGGAGATAAAAAAAAAAAAAAAAGAAAGGAGAAAAATTGGAACGATGATCGAGAAAATGGAGAGAACAAAATAAAAGATTATACAATATCAATAATGATAATAGCAGTAGTTGCCACTTAAACAAATGTTTTTATTTTGAAAAAAAAAAAAAAATGCAACGCTTAGTACCGGAATAAGCGTCTACCGTCACTGCTAGAGTCTAATGGTCTTGATAACGTAATTAAGGCACACCTAATTGCAATATTTATTTATTTATTTATACTTTTTTTTTCAGCGCGCTGATTGTAGATTTCCAGTTGTTCAGTATCTACAATTCTGAGCAATTGTAGGTTTCCAATTGTTCAGAACAATGGCGCAGGACGTATACTGAACCGGATATGACGTTTATGGCAAAGATCACGTCATATCCTTCTGAAGCCAACCCAACTTTTTTAAAATATATTTTACGAAGTGGTTGGACTAATAGATTGGATAGCATTGCCTATCTCAAACCAACACGCTGTAGATTTGTATTCCATTTCAGGTAGGAAATGAATTTTATCTGCCGGTGTGAGACTACGACACTGCGTATTGGAATCCTGAAGTGGACTGCAAAATTTCCACAATTGGACATGAAAACTAGCTAATTTGTTTGAAAAAAAAAAGTCCCTTCATTCCAAATTAAAAAAAAAAAAAAAAGAGAAGAATTGCCTTTTCAGTTACAAGATTTGAACTTAAGTTTCTTATTGGGTACATAACCACGTCTTCCATCTGATTGTGTTATGGAGACAGAATGGCTGCCGGTAAATTATAAAGTTTATCTTCTCTGTTACCTTATAGTCGCGTACAAACCCATCAGAGGTTGACAAAGTAGACAAAAAAAAAATTATAATCCAAGTAGCTACTTGACATCTGAAATCAACAATGTATGTTCTAATAATTGCATTATAACGACATTAGTTCTCTCTATTCGATACAGAAATCAACAATACGCAGTAGCTGCTGTGTTGGCATGTGAAATCAACAATGTATGGATATTGTTAGACTTAACAATATATAATGATTGTCTAGCTGCTCTGTGTTATACAGTTACAGATTACATCTACTTTTATCGCTCTGTTATTGAATGTGCATGGGGAAAACTTGCTAATCTAGAATTACTGTTGCGCTCCCAGCATAAATAAAGAATTACACAAAAGAAACGCGTCTGAATTTAAAGTGTACGATGCGAAACACGGAAATTAAAATACAATACGAACAACACTTGTAAATATGAAGATGTTCACTTGACGTACTTCGGAGATTTCGGACAATAATACAACCACAAGAAAGACTAACGGAATAAAAAAAAAAAAATAAAATAATAATAATAAAAAGCCAAACGTAGAATTCAAAGGAACCGACTCTGAGAAAGCTTATTGTATCCAACAAAAGCGGGCTTTCTTAGATCAACTTTACTGCTCGAGTTAGTTCGCTTTAAAAAAAAAAAAAAAAAAAAAAGCAGACGAAACTATTTCCTTTTCAGTTTGTCTTAAGACGTACAGATTATCGTTTGGGCTCCGGTAGTAGCCGTCAGACAAGATTAGAAGAGCCGTGTGTGCGGTGGAAAAGGCGTATCAGTATTGTTAGGCGATGTACGTGCGGCTTACGGTTGCTTTTGTTAGTGCCGCCTACTTGCGTTTGATTCACCCTTATAATAGGGTTTTCGTTATGACGAACGTGGAGCGAGTCATATGTGGTATTAACGTTTATTAAATACGAACCACAGACTTCTAGAAAATACAGCAGTGACCGCACTGTGGATAGCGGTAACGTCTGTGGCCAATATTGCGGTCTTTCCTTGTTGTCGTAATAAAAGTTTGCGTTTTGAAATTTATTCGAAGACTTTCGTAAGTAGGGCTGAGTTTACCAGGCTCAGTCCGAGGAATTTTTTTTTTTCCTCAGAGATCTCCGGGTTTTGATTCCATCAAAGGCGGATTCGTTAGAAAACATACACAATTGAGAAATATACATGCACGTCACGTGATCGCAACAAGCAAAGAGGAATTTTGTCGAACTATACTAAGAACAGAAATCTATTTGTTGCGTTACACGTGACTTATTTGCATTCGATAACCGACAAAGTTAGAATACGAGATGCATTTGAAACACAGTTTTTTTTTTTTTAAATATCTCCTAGTTCGGAAACTATAAAGATCTTGTTTAATTCTTAAGGCGTTTGAGAAGAAAGTTAACACAAGGGTGTCCCCATACGTTTTCGAATTTTTGACTTTTTATATTCTACACTTAAATTCAACTAAATATAAGTCACTACATTCGATAGTGTTGATATATAAGCAGTTAGATCCTGTCGAGAAAACTCTCCACACCTGTTCTCGACTTCGTCGGTATCGGTGAAGAGTCCGCCCGCACATTGAGGGAGTCGTAGATGGGTTATAATCGGAATAAGTGACGATCGGATGATTCAGAGACTGGACTATATGCTCGCTGGTAGAGAGAGAGAGACCCCATCTCCCGCACCTTATTATTTTATTTTGCATTTCTGTCCAACTCTGTTGTGTGCAGTCTCGCATTGTGAAGGAGAGCGTGATTTCGATTGGACTGATGAGATGAGATGAGAGTTCGTTCTACACGTTTCTCATACTCTCGGAGAATTATTGCAAGTCATAATTCTCTTGAAGAAAATGTTACCTCAAAAATGGCGAACAATTCTCTACAAACCTAATGCCATGATGAGCTCGTCTATTTCGCCTGCATTTCTGTTGACATTTTCAAAGTGCTCAAGTTGGGATCACACAGCTTCCTTAACTCAAGCCTCGCAGTTAGTGGATCCACCACCTCATCATTCATCATCCATTTACTGTGAATATTAGCATCGAACTCATTTTCATAAATATATCATTTCCGTTCCATAAACAACATTACCCTATTATGCATGCAATCTAATCTAAAACACTAATATTAAAATTACTAAACGTAATGTAAAATATTACTATAGAAAGCGTAATAATCTTATTATATAATATATCAATATTACTATGCATAATGCAGTAATATTCCTATGTAATAGATAAAAATAAAAACATCATGTAATAAAACATTAATATTACTAAAAATGCTTGTAAATAATAAATTTATTTCACTGAATGGGTGTACGAAATCTAATATTTTAATTGTAAATGTAAATACTGCGTATAATTACACTTTCTCAAATTTTGAAGAAATAAAAGTGAATTACAATGTATATTATTAATTCATTTATGAAACTGAATTATATTTGGTAAATTTTCCTGTGATTATCATTAATAATACGTGGATGATTATACCAATTGGACGTTATGCAAATTATAAGGATATTATTTAAACTTTGTACTGAACCACTGTAATATTGTTTGCTAAAAATGCATTAATTCTACTTAGTGTAGCAGAAAAATACTCAGCAATAAATTTTTTATCAAGGTGTTTAAAACAAAAAGTGCAGCTACTTTGGAAGACCAATAAGATTATTATTGATATTATTATTAAAATTATTATTGTTATTCTTTTACATACACGAATAAATAAAAACATCATGTAATAAAACATTAATATTACTATTGTAAAAATGTTTGTATCACAGTGTTAATTTTCTTCATATACTTTTCTGTACGTGTAATTTCTTTGAAGGAGAATTAAAAGAAATTATTATTACTACTCAGATACTGTATAACAGTCTATGCAAACACATCAAACAGCCACCTAACAAAATTAGAAACATTACACAGGAGAATTGTGTCAACAGTGATTTGGACACCTTACACGCAACAACCAATATCCGACAAGCACTTGGCGACACAGAGAATCCTGAGCATTAAAAACCTGAAACACTACATGACATTAACTAGGAATTACTTCAACATCACCTATCGAAACAACAGAAACACATATCGTATAACACGACCCACAACAACTCTCTACATCCCTACACCCTTCAACAACTCATACGGTTCTTTTGTGAGATCACATCAGATACCCACGCAACTCAACAACCTACCAAGAAATTTAAACACGTAGATAACTACAAAAAATTAAAACACGAACTCTGGAAAATATACCAACAAAGTTAAGAGACCATTAACACTAATATACTCATCACAAATCACTAGCATCCAATGCCTACATCCCATACATAAACAGTAACAACAACACAAATAGTGAAGGCTAAATCCCACTCTCTTCATAAAAGCTAACCCAAGCTTCAAAGTAGGTGGGATTAACCCGCCTCACTCATCTACACGTAATCCTTATAATCAAAGAATGCAGATTATGTGATAAAACAGTCAGAAAGAATATAACAATAACGAAGATACTGATATTAAAAAAATAAAAATAAGAAATAAAAAGAAATTATTATGTGATAATATCATTAATATAATATTACTATGTAACATGTCCTCGGGTTTTGCAACCATATGACTGGGGAAGGAGCGTCCCAGGTTCGATTCCCGTCGAAGACGTGAGGAATTTGAGGATCTTCCTCAGGCATAGCCAAGTTAGCCGGTCTTGGGCGTGGACAGCAGGATTTTTTCCGCCAGTTTATCTGGCGTTAAACCGGCTCCGTGAACACACACGGATCTACAGCCATAAATACTTACCCCCCCCCCCCCATGAGGGAGCTCACCTCGCCCCAGTAGGGACGGGAGAGAAAAAGGGAGGAAACTCCATACGAATAAATAAATAAAAACTATGTAACATGAAAAAATAATGTAATAAAACATTATTATTACAAACAAATCATGTAAATAATGAGTTTACATCGTATGTTTGTGAGAATTAGAAAATATAATATTTTCATTGCGTAAGTGTAAATACTGTTGTATAATCACACCCTCTCAAACATTATGTTGCTTCCACCCACGAAAGGTTGGAACCATGAGTGCTTGCAGTTGTACTGGCTTCGAAGAATCTGATGCAGTATCTAGACCAGGGTTTCCCAAACTGTGTTCCTCGGAAGGTGAACAAGTGTTCCGCGAGAAGTTCTCCTGGAATTTGCCATTTTAGTTTTCTAAGCATTTTTCATGAATAAATATTTTATAGTGGAAATATTCTGAGGAGAATAATATTCATGAATATGTCGAAAAGCTCAGACCCAGAACGCCTAATAACATCTGTGTATCGTTAATTTTCACACATTGAAACCTTTCAACATTTGGGAAAAGGAATGCCGCTGTTTATGATCGATCGTAAAAACTGCCTGCAAGCCGATTACAACAATGGGCGGCTTATCCTCTGTTCTCAAAACTGAACGAAATAACATTTGTGTTGCAAATGTTAATGACCAATCAGCAAGGAAGTATAAAGAAAATTTTCCACTGAAATTGAAGATCAAGGCAGTCTGTATTCGGTTCTCAAATTTAGTAATACTGAATACTTTCTTCACAAATTCGTATTGTAGGGTGAAAGTGCTTGTTTCGAAACCGTAGTGCCGTGATTTTTTAAAAGTAATAGGCCTACAGATTTAAATTTTAATATGAATAAGAGACTTTGTTTAATTTTGGTGTTAAGAAATCTCTTATTGAAGGTGTTTGTGACCCAACAGATAGTGATTCATCCATCTCCAGCCTACGAAGCAATCTCCAAAAGGAGGGGAAAACTATCAGCACACAGGAGAAAAAGCCTGCATTCACTCGTAAGTACTTATAATATTATAAATTTTTGGTGATCAGAATGGGATATGTCAATGAAAATCAGCACAAATTAATTTAATGATGTCTATGTTTAATTGATGTTTAATTAATTATTAATTAATAATTAATGATCAATTATTAATTAACAATAAAAATCAGCTAAATTAACAATTAATTATTAATTAATACATTACAAAATAACCAAGGTGTTCCCTGAAAATTTCAGGATTTGTGAAGTGTTCCGTCGTATGAAAAGTTTGGGAAACCCTGATCTAGACACTGACTGAGGGGTGGATGTCGAGAAGGAGGTTGGTCTTCGAGAATGATGTCACCAGTCTTAATTTTTTTTTTCTTTTAACATAAAGACTGTTTTAACTTTCTTGCTATCATTCGTGATACGGTCATAATATAGGAAATGTGTCCGAAAACACACGTAATGATTAAATAAACATTATTATTATTATTATTATTATTATTATAAATTCCACATTTACGAGCTATAAATGACATAATCGGCAGTTGTAGGCAGGAGCCTACGACATTTTTAACATAATATAACAATTTAAAATTTCTTCCACTTCGGACACAAATTCGATTTATTTAGAAAAAGAAAGGCAGAAGGCCAACATTTCTCAAGTAAAAGAGAAATCTTTCCCAACTTCTTAGTTTTCTTTTTCTTTCCACGCCTCAACGCTTAAGAAATTTCCATCGATGGTCTTGAGCCGCAACAGTACGAGCTGTGGTGAGCAGATAAGCCACCCCGTTGTACTAAGCCATTTCTAATATGACGTAGATAGCGTGAAGAAAAAAAAAAAGGGGGGGGGGGGGGTCCGGGTTATCATTAGAATAGCTTCATTTTTAACTCTTCTCTCTATCAGTAAGTTTCTCGTGATTTGCTCCCATTACAAAGTCTTAAGGCAACTGACGATGTCATCCATCGAATACCTATAACGACTCCCTCTTCCCCCCCCCCACATTTTACTGCCTGCATCCTGGAACTTAATGAATGCGAATCACAGGAATACTGAACTTTAGAATTGGGAGGAGGGGTTAATTTTGCGGGTTCAGTTTCGCCAAGTGACCGCTAGATGGCATTAAAATATGTGAAATAGACGTAGTGAAATTCACGATTTACCAATGGTTGTATATGATTGGGTGTAAGAGAAACTCGGTGGAAGATTCAATGAAGGGACAATGTTTATCCCCCCCCCCCCCCCAACAACAATCTATTTTATTTATGACGTAATAACGTATCCTTCCTGAAGTCGCGGCTTTTTTTTTTTTTTACTGGACGATCTTCCTCAGTTACTATCCTTAACACTATAACATTTATAGATCCCAACGAGCAGTAGTTCGAATAGGATGGAGGTTGCTTAGCAACAACATATCCATTATTTTCTCTTTTTTTCCAGTTCCCATTCGAATTACATATACAATCAGAATAAATTGTCCTAGGCACCAACAACCATTCCCGCCTGCTCTCAGAGATGAAGTCAAGGTCTGTGTTTGTATCTCATCTATTTCCATATTTGCTTTATTAAATAACTCGCATCATCTGTAATCTCGTACATGTAAGAAATGAAGGCATTCTCTTAGAAAGTGGAGAATATAAACATCGGGCAGCCACGAAAAGAAACAAAATCAAATTAACAATGTATGCGTGCAATCTAAATTCGCAGACGATTATGGACATAAAGAAAAAGTAAAAAAAAAAAAAAGATTATTCGTCAGATAATTTGTCAGACCAAAAGATCACGTCACAATCATAAATAATATTCTTTGTTACGTTTTTTATTGTTTACTTTGATTTAACTAAAAACATGAAGATTGAATGTAAATTAAAGGATTCGCGAGAGATGGAGAAATTAATATTTTACCATATATCTACACTAAGTAGCATAAGTATCGGAAAAACATTATCCTAACAAAAGCTAAGAAGACTGGCAATGGAGGAAGCGCGAGGTTTGTCAACGTCTTTCTTGCAATGTTTCATTCTTTAGCGTGTACTTCTTAGAATCGATGCTGTTACTTAATTTGGTCAATTTTGCATTGAGTGCCAACAAATTTTACCATGAATGGTGATATTGATTAACCAATGTGGAAGTTTCTCGCTCTTCCAAATGAATTCGTATCGAAGTGCATTCGTGGAATTGCTAATCATAGAGTTAACAATGTAGCTAGTGACTTACATTAGAAGTTGAGATGGATTTGTAATAAAAATAAATATTATGAAGTAAAAAAATAAAACAATTATAAAAATATATAAATAAATAATCAGTAAATAAAAATAATAAATAATTTAACAATACAAAATAAACCTGAAATAAAAATTAGAAAATTTAAAACACCATTCCGTTTTTCATATAAATTTCATTGATTAATATATCAGTAACTGGAACAAATTTCAGGTGAGAGAGAAAAAAAGTCCTTTTTAGGACTTCCATGTTAACGAATGGCAATGCTGTAGCCAATGAATTTTTAACTGAGGTTCGGCTATTGCCGTTACCCAGCCATGACTAGAGCTTTTAGCTTAATAACATCCATCCGCACAGATTTTCTTCATTCAGATGACGGGATAAAGAGTCAAGGGCTCAGTCCATCGCCCAGTTCTTTTAAGATTTAAGAGACAAGTTTCAGAGTCAGTGAGAAGCTACCGAGATGCGGTGATTAATACCCTTGGAGGGTAATGGATGGCAATGCTGTAGCCAATGAAGTTCTAACTGAGGCTCGGCTATTGCCGTCACCCTCCTGCCATGATCAGAGCTTTAATAGCTCAATAACACCCTATCTCTACGGATAACGGGAAAGATACAAAGCATTCTTGCTTCGCCCCTTTAAGCCAGTCCTTATAAGGATAAGGAGATAAATTTAAGATTCAAATGAATCAAACGCTCTTCTGTAGGCAGTTAAATAATTCAGACAACGTTAATTAATTCTAACGCATAATAATGGATGACTCACACGTAGTTTCGGAATAAATAAAATCATCGAATAGTATAAAAGAAGTCATTAACGTATTTTGTTCCCAAAAAGGGGAAAAAGAGAAGAAAAAGCCGAACTCTTTTAGCTGTGCCTTTTGGACATCAAATAGGCAGTAGATCTCCACTCTTAGTGTAGACGGTCGTTAACGGCTAGGAATAATTTCACAATACTGAGGTCAGGGTACGGCAGACAATGGCCGCCATGTCATACTTATCAATTGTCTGAATGAATTCGAGTTCTCGGAAAACTGCAATGTAAGGTCGAAAAAGTCTTTGCCAACTATAATCAATCTTATAGCTGTCTTATGACTCTGGCTCGCTCTATGGAAGCGACAGCCTTACATCCAGGATACTCAGTCAGACATTTTTATTATGAAATAACACTATAAATAACTAGTCTGCATGAGGCTATTCAAATGAATGTGTATCTTACGAACGTGACATCCTATTAAAACCATAAGCTGCCACATAATATTATAAAGAAAGTATTTAAAATCTCCAGACTAGTACGTTCCGAATTCCTAGGGAATTACAACCGAAATGGCCCTTTTTCTTTTGTCATAAAAGAAAAAAGAAATCCAATTTATTTTCATAATACGAAGAAACAGCTCCGATGGCTGATGGAGTAGTGATATTTCGCTGCATTACAAACGGCCACGATGTAGTGGCCCTCGTCTCCCTCTCTATAAAACCCTAAATGGGTTGCTGTAGTCCCACCCTAACGTTACTACTTCTAGAGACCCGGGTGGGGGAGGTGGGAGGAATCCAAGTTTGTCCGATGTTGATTCCGCTTACTTAGAAAAGACCGTTCGCAACGGAAGGGTGTGTATGGTAATGTCCACAGAGTATTTCGGAAATTTAGTACTTCGATAGTGTCTTGAAATAAACTCTTTCTGGTAGCTCTTGGCTTCTCAATTTCGCTGTCATGCGAATACTTGTAAATCACTTTCATCGCAGTCTACTAGAAATCTAAAACCGTACACACTTGAAATATGGTGAGAGAGAAACATAAACTTTATATCCCTCTGCAAAAATCAATTCGATTCATTCCTGTCACAGCAGTTATTCAAATAACACTCGAACTGTTACGTACAGTATCGTAGATGTAATGTGGAGTGCAGAAAAATACAAATGTATACATTTTTTTATATTTTTTTTCTAAAAATCAGTGGCCACACTTTTTGCATCGTATATTTATCTCATTTTCAAGCAAGGTATTCGCCGAAAAAAACTTAAAGAATGATTATTAAATATCAAATAAATATAAGATACCGCCTTGTAACATTTAACCCGTAGATAAATAAAAATTCAATTATAATTTTATTTTGTATATAATACTATATAGAAATAAATTCAAAATTTGAGAGTTTCTTCTGAAAATTAGAATATAATTAAATATTTACTAATACACCATTTAAATTTTAACAAATAAAAATTATAAATAAAAACAATTAAGGGAAAGTATTATTTAGGGAGGGATCAATCGACCGTGAGATGCGGTGATTGATTCATTCAATCCAATACCCTTGGAGGGTAATGGATGGCAATGCTGTAGCCAATGAAGTTCTAACTGAGGCTCGGCTATTGCTGTTACCCTCCTGCCATGATCAGAGCTTTAATTGCTCAATAACACCTTATCCCTACACTGTCCTCTACAGATAACGGGGAAGATGAAAAGCATTCTTGCTTCGCCCCTTTAAGCCAGTCCTTATAAGGACTATAAGTATTACTTAAGACAATAACGTTCACTATATCATAACTAAATTGGATGTTATGTCTTCTAAATGTAAATTGATCGCATTTTCAGTATCAAAATAGGCACTTTTACATTGTGTCTTGTAGAGAGATCCTAAAATAATAACATTCCACTCTTATTCCGGGGATATCATAATATTTATGCAGTAGGCAGAGCAAATTATCTAAACCAGTCTAAATACTGTGAAAGTGTAATTGAAAAATTCATTACCTGAGTCTTTGTTTTCTCTTTAAAAAAACCGCATAGATTTTTCCTCGTTGTTCACTTATGAATGTAAAGTTAATTACTTGGGTGACTGGAGGTCCTTTTATCTTTAAAGTGAGATAAAAATTTGTCTAAACTAGATCTACTGAATGAGAAATACAAAAAACAGATGGCTGATACGCTACACTACCGCCCCCAAGTGCTCGCCTCTTAAAGCTTTTTTAATGCAACAACGCCGAATCATAAAAAAAAAATAAAAATTAATGTAGGAAGCAGACGTGCATTCACAAAAAAAAAAAAAAGGGAAAAAAAGAAAGAAAAAAATAATACATACTCTCGTTCGAGAGTCATTATGACACGATGCATGCTGGGAAAATAAATGGGAAACTAACTCTCTCTTTCTTTTTCTCTTTTTAATGTTATCGGACTAAAAATAGACAAGTTCCTGTTGAGGGACAACATGGGGTGTTCAAACAGCATCCAACCGTAATTCTTATTTTAGGTTTTTTTGCTGTCAATAGACATTAGAATATATATATTAACGGAACAAAAGCGGCCATAAACAAATAATCAAATCACTCCCTACCTGTGCATGCATTATCCTCAGGTGTGGTATAAAAATGCGTCAAGCAACTAGAATGCAGCAACTAATAACCACGCTCTCCATTACACGAGCACACACACACACCCTCCATATTCGACAAGATGGCCAAAAACAGACAAAACGCGTATCTAGAAAAGCTTTCTCCTGTTGCCTCTAACTGAAGTTTCCCCCTCTTAATGTACTGTACAGTAGCAGTAGGAGGAAGGTTTTTCTACAGTACACACACACACTGAACAGAAACTCTGGTAAGGCTTCTGTTGGTGGCAGGTATGTGGGGGTTGGCAAGATAAATGATATTATTTGGACACTTTTGTTTTTAGGATAGCGATAAATTTCGACAAAAAAAAGAGGCCGTAAATTCACTGACTTCGCTGTTGGTCGTGTCTAAACTGCACTCCGTACGTTGTAAAAGGAATATTTCTGGCTTTTTTTTAATATATAGACATCTACGCGAAACCGTAATCTTTCAGGTAGTTTCCTCTGTAAGTAAAATGTAGTTTTTCCCGCTGATATTAATGATTATGAATAGGACATTTTCTTGATTCATAAATCTATTTTTAGTGATTTTGGAAACAAAATAAAATTCATTTCTATGTATTCTTTAAATTCTACTCATTATTATTAACTTGGCAACTTTTCACCCATTGCTATAATTGACATTTATGCTTAAGGGGTGAAGCGAAAAGCTTTTCATATTCCCCGTTGTCTGTTACGGTCACAGTGAGGGAAAATATTATGAGCAGTTTGTTCGCCCAGGATGGGCATGGAGATTATACATCACTGAAGGAAGTTAAAATGGCTTTTGGTTTTGAATGTATCCGTAGGCTATAGCTTGCCGAACTAGATCATTAGGATGAGTGGACGTCTTTAGGAAGAACTTTGCAGCTAAAAGTGTGTAGTAAGGAGAAAATATAAGGAATATTTGTATCTCGGTGAAGTTGATGATTTCTGACGAACCATGGGGCGTTTAGGATCATTCTCAAGCATTTGTTTTGAACCCGTTGCAATTTGAAAATATTTGTAGTGGAGGTGTGACTCCAGGCTGGAGAAGCATAAGTAACTGTAGGACGAACCTTCAGCTGGTATGAAAGCAGTTTGATTCTGATGTTTAGCTTGCTGCTTCTGTTTATTAGGGGGTAGATCTGAGCGATGGCTTTAGATGCCTTTGTACATGTAGCCTTGATGTGTTGGTTAAAAGTTAATTTTTTGTCGAGGACGACACCTAAGTAATTTGTTTCCGTCTGCCAGGGAATTTTGGTGTTGAATAATAAGATGTCTCCTACAGGAGATATCGACATTTTTGTGATGAGAATAGCTGAACTTTCTAGGGGATTTACTTGCAATCTCCATTTGGACTTTTGCTATAAATCGAAGTACAAGAACTAATAAATAAAATCTATTAAAATAAATAAAAGGTGTTTATAATTTATTTTAAATAACTAGAGAAAAATTAATATATTTTACTATACTTTAAAATCTTATCTTATTCATAAAAAGAATTCATAAAAAATTTAATATGAATTATAATTTATAAATCGTTTTTATTCGCTGTGTTTGAAATAATGCAAGATGTTCTATGGAAAAATTCAGTTAGTTAAATAATAACACAGTGGAACCATTTGTTCTAGGAATAGCACTTCTTAGTCGGAAAGATGGATTAGAAAACTGACTAAAACCATTAACACGGGCCATGGGCGTCCGCAGAAAATTTTCCAGGGGAGGCAAAGCTTGGAAACAAATAATTACATGAATAAATTTTATTTAATTATTTAATTTTTTTTTTCACAAGTAAATCCCAGGGGGAAGGCAAGTTCCCCGTTTGTCCCCTCTGCGGATGGTCATGACACGGGCTTTTAAACTGAGTGAGTCTGTCTTATAAGAAGATGGCGTAATCCCATCTCCTCAAAAAAAAAAAAAAAAAAAAAAAAAAGACCAACCTGCCCTATAACAACACACCAACATCCATAATAACATACTAGTCTCGTAGTATTACGTTACTACTCTAAACTCAACATACGTGTTTTTATTTTAAATTTATGCTCAAGATACAATTTTTGTTTTAATACTTATAATTAAAGAACAAACTCTTCAGCCTTTATCGAGAGCTTTGACCAGATTGGTTTTGAGGCAACTAAGGCTCGTGTTAACCAGCTGCCTATTGTTAACAGCATCCCACCGATCGAATTAAAATAACTCGGTATTAACTAAAAGACTTGTAAAACGTTCATCCAAAAGATCGTTTTTTTTTTTTTTTTGAAAAAAATATTTTAAAGATAAATTCTTCTAATACGAAGTAGAATGATCCCCCCCCCCCAAGTTTTGATTTCAGTAAAACCTCTTAGAAAAAATAATCCTACAATGATATAAAACGGATCAATGTGGTTCATATCCCACTCAACAGGCATACTGTACATCATCAAAAGCTATCTGACAGCAAGCTCATAACAATACATTTAATTCCATCATTAGTTCTAACACCATTTCCCAACAATAGCGGCAACGTCATTATCCAACAGTTGCATTGCACACAGCGCGCGTGGTACCATGGTGACAAGCACGACTATTTAATTAAGGTACTACAAATGGCATATATTGGCACATGTGAATGATTCTACGACTGCCACACTCGACGAAACTAATTTAATAGCAACGGTACGTTGACTAAGAGATTCGTATTCTATTGCTAATTATTTATGGATGCGTTCTTGGCTCATTACTCGGGGTAGAATGCTCTTTGCAAGCGCGTGTCACGAGTCTACGTTAATATCTGCATCCGACGATTTCATTTACTTCGGAGTTTTGAGACGTCACGTGATTCTTTGGGGCCCCCCGGGGACGAGCAGATGTAATATTTGCTCGCGATGATAACTCACGCATCTGCTGGGGTGGCGGCGGTGCTAGCAGTTTGTTTGTTGAGACCTGGCAGAGCCAATAAACACACGGACGAGTTTCTTGCTTAATGAGAGGGTCCTCGTGTTGGTAAATAATCAAGGGGGTGAGTCGGCATCGACGAAGAAATTCGTATTCCAATTTTGATGCGAGTGTGTCACTTTTTTTTTTTTTTTCTCAATCTCGAGCCAAGAATCTCGGTCGGTATTACAAGCGACCGACAAGACTCTTTCCTTTCCATTTTCATCTTGCTTTCCGACAAATACCGCCAGCTGTCGGACGCTTATTTGACTAACTTAATCGTAGCAGCCTTCGGTAACACTGAACTTAATGATTCTTAGGATTCAAAAGGGAGGGGGGGGCTGCATTGCAACGCATTGCATTCGTACTTCGCAGATAGGATTTCTGACAAGATGAGCGTGCGTTACGGCCGATGAATATCTACGGAAGAATTACTTAATCTGATCCATCTAATTCACGTAGTGAGAAGATTTGCTGCTTTTGACCTTTGCCGCAGAAGTGGGTGGTGATAACATCTCTCTCTCTCTCTCTCTCTCTCTCTCTCTCTCTCTCACACACACACACATTGCTTGTTTTTCTCGTTGTTCGTACTATTTTTACAATTTTCCTTCGTTCAATTTTCCCACTTTCAATCCGTTCCTCTTCTCTTAAGATATCAGAAATAGATTAATACATTTTACAGTAATTTGTATGTTTTTAAATGCGTTTGTTTCGCGCTTTTCTTTATTTCTCATCAGGGCCCTTTGTAACCCACTAAGCAATTAAAGCAATGGCAAGTTTGGAGAGTGGAAAAAATTGTATCTCAACCATAACAATTCATTTTGTTTAAATTTTTCTTGAATTTAAGGACCGCATATCAGTAGCGCACTCAGGATTTAATCTTGAGGGGGGGGGGGGGGGGGGGGTGAGCGAGTGGAGTAGACGATTTGAGGATACATACTACGCATCGCATACGACCTATGACTGAGCATCTGCAATGATCGCTGATTCAGAAGTAGTATAGAAATGGAAGACGCGACACAACATATATATATAAAAAAATAAATTTTAATTAGGAAAAGATTTTTGGAAAATTTTCTAGTGTTTATACTCTAATAACTATCCTGGTTCTAACTGTAAAACGCAATATTTTATCGCTTCATCTTTGAACTGACGCAGTCACATAACCGAAGCCATACTGTACTACAAACTGTTGATACATCAGCAACCAATTCGAATGAACCGACTCAGCAACTTATGGATAAAACTTAATCAGTTAACTCGTTACAATATATATTTTTTTAAACCTCGTTGTCTACGATTTGTGTTCGCGTACCATTCCTAACAAACCGGAAGTATTCGTTATCTATGACGTGTTATTTTTGACTGCATGTTCCGGTCTAATATCCGTAATGTGTCACAGTAATTAAAGCCATCTTAGCAGGAAACTCATCGCTCAAATGCTAGAGAGATGAATTCCCAGGCTCGGTGATGATACTTTGACATTTAGTCCAACCCACTGAGCCTCCTCCCCCCCCCCCCCCATCTCTCCCAGTGTGTCCGATTATAAAAGAACGCTCAAGAGCTGGCTCATAGAAAATCATTTAACATTCTACGAGTTTTAGAGCCACCGTTAATAAAGAAAAAAAAAGTAACCTAACTGGGAGTGTAGGTCTAAGTTGGAGTGGCTCGTTGCGCTATCTGGTGATCATTAATGACGTTAATCAAGTAAGGCAGACGGCACTGATAATGGAGAATATAGGAGAACCAACACTACTGAATTTTAACGCCAGTCTCGAGAGAGCCATTTCCAAGTAGTTGTGCATACTGCAGCTGCAACATCACTCTGAGGATGCTCTCTGGCGATTTGCAATGATGGCGATAGTTACTTATACCAATTTTCTTTCGCAATTTTCTCTTCTATCTATCTATTGATTGAATTGTCCTTCAGGAAATTTAATGCGAACTATAAAAAATGGTACCTAACCGCTTTATCTATTCGGAAATTACTTTATAATGAAAGTTTCAACCCCCCCCCTCTATCTCTCCCTCTCTCTTTCTCTCCATTCCATTATAGATAACATTTCGGTAGAATCATTTTTATATTTTCATTTAGAACAGGACACTCCAAAAACATTTTACGCTATCATCTCAATTACCGAGCATTATAAACATTTGATTATACATTTTAGTTTATAAATAGCTAATAAAATAAACCAATTGAGTTTTTTTTTTTTTTAGTCGTTAATTACCTAAAGCGACAAACCCTATATGATAGAAAAATCTACGTAAGTTACATACTAAGAGCCTTTTAAATCCAACCATCGAACGACGTCACAGTGTATCGTTGTGACGTCACAAGTAGATCTTCAGGGAATACGGAGCTGCTGTCTAACATCGGCAGATTTATGAGCTACAAAATTAAAAACAACTTTTTTTTTTTTTTAATATATTCGTGCACGAGACCCGCTTTACTAATTACGTAATAACAGCAAAGCTTTTCAGTAAATTAACAATGAAAGCCGAATGTCGGTAATAAAAATTATTACAAATTAATGCATCAGAACGAAGACACACACACACACACACACACACACACACACACACACACACACACACACACACACACACACACACACACACACACACAAGCAATTGTAGGAATTGTCAAAAAAGTTTTATAATTTCCATTTGCCTGCAGTCACAAGAGCGAAAGGAAATACTTAATGGCATATTTAACATTAAAATGTCCTCAAAAGCTATCGGGGTGGGAAAAAATGTCACAAACGCTTCGGAAATGTACGAAGAATAAAATAGGATGTTGATTTAATTAGTGAGTGGACTGTACGAGGCCGAAACAATCGGATATTTCACTGATTATGATTGGTTTTTTTATACTGAAACAAAGTTCCATACTTGGGCGTTACAGACGGAAAGAATGTGCATGGGATTATCGTGTATTAATCCCCTTCCACCATCCCCCAAATGCATTTCTAGTGTCGAGATTATTGGTAGCCTTCCGATAGAGATGCGATAAACATCGACAGCGTACTCAGTTAAACGAAAGAACGAACGAAATAGAGAGAGAGAGAGAGAGAGAGAGAATGACGGATCCAAGAAAGTCCCTCATCCATATTTTTTCGAGTGAATTTTTCTCCCATTGATTTCTTCTTTCCTCGATGACGTCATTCAAGATGCAATCTCTAAGAGCAAAAATTACATTTTGAAGCTACAATTTCTAGCCCAGGAGTCAGATTGGATCGAATCAATGCTCGGATTTTAAATGTCTTTGTAGCTTATCTCTCGGTGTGATGAAAAGGAAATTAAGAAACGATTTTCGATTGCAGCCTGCTTCAAATTTCGGTGGTGCTGGTGCTCGGTTATTGGTTTTACGTGTCCTCAAAGCATCCCGCGCAATTTACTTGTTTCTAGTTATAGTCCCGTGTCCTTCGGCTACGTTCAACCCCCGCAGGCTTTCCTCTCCATGTAATAATGGGAAAATAGGTTGGTCATGTGATGTATGTTCTAGCCAATCACAAAGCGGTGAATATTGCTGAAGAATTATTTAAATATTAAGTATGTTAATGCAATACAATGGCGTACAAACGACTGCAGACATGGCTCATTATGAAACGTAGTCTACAAGCATCGATGAATTAGCCAAAGATTAATTAAATCACCTCATAAGAATCCCATTAAATATTATTACAAAACTATTGACGTCACAATACATTCTATAAATATAATCTATCAGCACGCGAATATAAATAAATATCATGCAAAAGTACTGCTGGATATAATGGTATCATCATTGAAAGACTGAGATCAATGACGTAACAATATCATGAAATGTAGGATGCAAAAGTAATGTTTACGACAACAATAGTTTCAACCATATAGTGAATGTGACGTAACAAACCTCAAGTACTACAATGATAATTATGAAATAAACAAATTTGAAATATTACATTTCACTGATTATTTCCTTCTCCAGGTGTAGATTTCTCCCTCAATAGACACTACACAGAAAAATAGAATTCCTAATGCCAACTTATTGTTACTGGTGTTGTAACCTCGTGCCATCGGAATGCAATTATTGAAATGTCCACAAGACTGACTCGGCAGTCTTGTAGTTGATGAGACAACAATAACTGTTGTAATTGTTGAAACAACAATACTCAATTAAACAAACAAAAAAAAAAACTACTGTCGCGAGGTTTATTATTACGTGACAAGAATATATTGTCAGTTCTCTTTTATTGTTATGCAAACAACTAAAACGGTATTAAACAAAAGTTAAACAGGGAGTAAGAAATCTCTGCAATGATTTCATTTCCTAATTATAATATTTAATAAAGGCTCGACATTAATTAAACACACAAATGAACTTACTTGGGAATACAAAAGGAGATAAAAATATTTCTGCCGTCTAAACAGAGAAAGACAATTCAGCCGAATCACAGATTTAATTGATTTCGTTTAGAATGCAAAGAAAAAAAAATTTCGACGGGAGGGGAGGCAACATCGTAACAAACAATTCTCCTTTAACACGTTTACGAAACAAACGGGAATTCTTTCAACTATCGGTAACCAAGTTGTGTAGAGGAGTCCGTTTTAATATTCTGAAGGTGACCCGATTGCCGTGGCAATTTAAGATGGCGAAATTGTCATCGGGAATTTTAAGGGGGGGGGGGGCAACAAATCAAACGAATGCGAGATCTCGGGTCTAGTGTTCATTAGTACAAATCACATTCCTTCAGAATTACGCTTTCCTTCGTTCTATTTTCGTTCTTCTTACCTTTAGATGTATTGGATACACCGGTGATGTCTGAAAATCCTTTTTCGATATTTCTCTGGATAGCGAGAAAGTATGAGCGAGAGAGAGAAATTTTTTTAAGGATGGATGCTATCTGAAGCCAAAAATGATATATTGTTTGGGTTTAGTGTTTATCATTTTTTAAATGCAAATATCTTTCGCCATAGCTACAGATATGATTGTTTACTATTTCAATTCAAAAATAAAAAAGATAATGCTATGTAAAAAAAAAAAAAAGAAAAGAAAAAGCAAAAACTAACTGAAAAAAAAAAGAAAAGAAAAAGACATTATTTCAATCTTATGACTATCAATTACCGATAGGTGGCGCTGTAGTAGAACTGCGTATCAACTATCTTCTCATTATCAATAATTGGCTGACGGACTGATCAAACCCGGTGCCGAACAAAGCAATGTCTGAATAGATGAAAGGCAAGTAGACATGGAAAGATTATCATTAATAATAATAATAGTAATAAAAATTTCAAAAGGACTCAAATTAACGGATTTTATTATGCTAAATAAGTTATCCGTAATCCATTCTTCAACTCTATATTTTTATATTTTGAATCGTTTTTTTTTAATCTATTTTAGGATAAAAACTGCATTTAATTCTGTTCATCATGCAGTTTTACATGATGAACAACATCTGCGTACAACTGATTAAAAAACTTAGAAGATAATCGCAAGTCAATCTTGGCTCAGTTGTATTTGGAGTGTGTTCTGTTTAATTTTCCCCGAAAATAATAAGAATGCTTTCCTATTTCAAGGATTTAAGATTCATTGTTTGTAAATCGGATAGAGGATGTTCTTAGGTCGTACTGAATTTCGTCGTCTTTCGAAGACAAAATGGATGCACTTCGTATTGACTCCCCCCCCCCCCCGACTGTGTTTGCATTATTTATGTAGTAAGGGTTCGTTAATATCTTCGGAACAAAAGATTTCAAAACGTATTTAGATTATTGACATAATTAAATTCTCAACGTACTTACTGTACATGTTAGATCTTGTCTATATAATTACAGATTCAAATTCCTTTGGTATCGAAACTATAAAATGAAATCTAGCGGATTGGAATGCATTGATGAGAGTGGTAAGAAGGAATCCGGCTTCAAAACTAGTGAAGAAAGAAATAAGGGAGATTTTAATCATGCTTTCTATGAGTAAGATTTCTATTTCTTTGCAAGAATCACACATTGAAGACTTGATTGACGATCTTGTAAGGTTATTAGTTCAGATTCTCACGCACGCATGGATGGCCTTGATATATGATGTCTTGTTAAGCGCTTGTGTTCCTCTGACCAATTTACGGGATGAAAACGTAATGTTTTAAGGAGGAAAACCCTCCACCTCCTTCTGAGATTGGTTAACCCATCTTCAACCGAAGTCCTTATTAACGTTCTTGTCGATGGGATTCAAACCTACGTCTTTCCAATCCAAGGACATGCGTAACAGAACTCTTCCTAAAAATTGAAGTCTTTTCCAAAAAAAAAACACAATCAAATCCTTATGGAATTTGTGCAACAAAGAAAACGATTTTGTTTTTGTTAGTCAACCTGTCTAAACCACCCTTAGATGGTCCCTCCATTTTTTTTTCTTTGCTTGTTTTAACAATGGTTTAGGAAATATTTAGTCTTTGTAAAGCAGGTAAGCATGCGATCTTCAAAAACTCGTATAAAAGAATATAAGGTCGTCTAACAACAAGAGATCGTTTGAGTCCGAAAAGGTTCCCTCTTCCTTCTCTCTTTTTGGTTCAGAAAAATAAAACAACTTCCGGAAATGCCGCCTGTAATCCATGTTATGAAACTGCAGTTTCATAACATGGATTATGAAAGACATACAAACCCGTTTATGCTGTACTGTACTTTGTACTTCTTTTTGTACTTGTACTACGCATTTCTTTTGGAAAATCACTTTTTTTTTTTTTTTTTTTTTTCAGAATCGCTATTTTGTGTTATACTCATCGTATAAGACGGAGGGTCACACATTTTACACAGCGCCGACAGCTTCTTACGCGTTATTTTTACTTGACTATAATGCAAACATCACAATCACCTCAGATATTTTCTTGATTGTAATTTATGAACGATGTCATTTCCATACGAGAGGATCGGTAAACTTTGTCACGTTGATGTCTTCTATTTCGGATTGCAATTCATGTGAACACCAGTTAGGTTTTTTCATTAGAATAATAATAAAAAAAAAAAAAAAAAAAAAAAAAACGCTTTCTTGCCCTACTGATAGGCTAATATATCAGTATATTAATATGATGAAAAAGCAAAAGCTTATTAGATCGTAGCACAAAACACAACACCGTGCATTAATACGGGAGCCAGACGATGTTTACAAAAGTTCAGATTGTATGTTCGAAGCAGGGGGCGGCTCGTGCATAGGCACTGTGGAACTGCAGCACCCCCAGTTTTTCTCGATATGTAAATATATTTATTAATTTATTTATATTTGCTTGTAATATTTAATTTTATCCTCAACAATCCTATACAATTCTCTTATTTTGTATAAAAAATAATAAAAATCCATCTTGTAGCACTTAGGAGGGAAGGACGCTAGCAGCACTGTGTTTACTACAGTGTCATATAGCTACGTGCGCAAGCATATGCACGTCACAGTGAGATACGAGCTATTAGCGTAATGCGGCACTGTCCGTCGCGCAGTTCACTGTTGTTTATACGCAGTTTGCGCCAGTAGTAAAGTGTTTGTAGTGCTTATCATGTTTACTCCATCTCTTTAAATATTTGGACATTACAATTAAAGAATTTAATTGTAATGTCCAAAAATTGTAAATCCATCATTTTAATTACAATTAAAGGAATGGATTTTATTTTTATTAATTTTGAATTATACTAAACTGTATAATTTTATCGATAATAAACAATGTTTTTTCATGTTTAATTTTTTTTTTTAATTTTTACCATAATTTTGATATTTTATCCAAACACGTATATCTGTACTTATAGGTATAAGTACAGGTATACGTGTACGTATAAGTACAGATATACCTATAAGTACAGGTATATGTGTTTGGATATATACCTGTACTTATACTGTGTATGTATATTTCGAAAGTTGCAGCCCCCCCCCCCCCCCCCACGATTTCAAGCCACGAGCCGCCACTGACCTGGAGTATACGGCGACCCTGTTCGTAACTTTAAATATCGTACTATTTATCATCTTACAGATGATAAATAGTACGATACAAAAAAGAATTTCTCAAATTCTTTCTATTAATATTTTATTGACTTGTTCAAGTGATGATCGGGGATTTAGTTGAACAGCCACCCACCCAGCATCAATTAACCCCAGGAATCAGTGTTGGACCATCAATTCAGAGATTCTAAACCACATTTATTTCCTTCTAATTTATTGAATTCTTCAACCTCGAATTATTTCCACTTCGCCAATGACTAACAGTGCATCTAAATCGACTCGGGTTTTGTACAATTATTGTACTCAAAATAACTTCGTCACATTCTGACGATACGACGAGATTTTCGTTCTCTTTTCATTTTCTTCAGTTGAACAGTAAATGACATTTTCCAAGGCGAAGTCAGTTGTTCGAAGTCGTAATTGATTTGCTCTCCTTTCCAGCTATACTGAGCCAGAAGAGAGCAAGCTAGCGATAGAGAGAGAGAGAGAGAGAGAGAGAGAGAGAGGAAATGCCGAAGCATTTACTAACAAAAGTTGTTAGCTCAAGATATCAAAATCAAACTCACTCTCTGTCATTCTGTATCTATCTATCTATCTCCGGATGTTTTCCTTCTCCAATAACACCTTCTTCTTTGTTCATCACTAAAGAAGGCGAAAACCTTTAAATGCAACTAACTGCGGACTGAATGGTGATCATTACAACGAAACAAAGTCTCTTGTAATTTAATATAAAAAAGGCAACATATGATCATAGAGTACGAATAGATTATACTGTACATTTGAACATGAACTTAAGTTTACTTCTTATAATTATTTTTAAGAGATCATTTATGTTCTTATTTATCTAAAATTTGATAAAGGAACTTTCATTTGCGACGCAATATCGTCCAAATATTTTAACGGGAATTAAAATTTTATTACATTCAACTCTCCTTCCTCCTCGCAAAAGCCTTTATTTTATTTTATTTTATTTTATTTTTATTTTTTATTTTTTTAATTTTTTAATCAGCAAATGCAGCAGTGTTGTTTCAGTATTGAACCCAACACAAATTCCACAATGTTTTTCGCATCGAAATGTCCGTCTGTTTCTTCTGAGATTCACGCAAACGACTGTGAGTTTGAACATCACTTAACCGTAGGTTGTGGAGGTGCAACTTTTGTCTGTTGGGAACTTGAAAACGATCCCTTTGGTTTGGACAATTATATTATATCGGCATGCGCAGTAAAAACATTAAGGGAACTATTAACAAGGCAATTTTCGACTACATTTGTAAATTCTGTTGAAAATACGAGTATTTGTAACACTTAATTATAAATCAATTAAAATATAGCTTTGTGGCGAGTCTTCTGCTTCAACAACGCTCTAAACCGCCAGATGAAAATAAATATTATAAATTCGATTCTGCTTGCTAATTGGAGGCATTCTTTTCTATGAGCGTTTTTCAATCGGTTTCGGACTCACTCACTCTCGGACTCAGTCAGGCGGGATTTTTTTTTTTTCATCCTACAAAGTCGAGTTTTTAATGCCGCATCTTTAGAAATTCCACCATCGAACTCGTACTATTCCAACATGAATGTTAAGGTAGAGGATCACCAGATGGCAGAAGATACATCTCCCGGAAAGGTTGGAATATCACTGGTAAGTATGGACTCAACTTTCATTGATCGCTAAGACTACAGACGACCCCCCCATTTCTAAATGCTATTAAGGACTAAAAGTGTCCCCCATACTTCTTTTTGAAAAAAAAAAAAACGGTATTTTAGAAGTTTTTTTTTATGAATTAATACATATACTATACATATTGTACCATTAAGCACACAGGGATATGATTTTGCTTTTATTTTATTATTAAATCAATTAATTACTGACGAAAACCACCTAATGTACTTTGATATCAAAAGTTAATCCACAATGGACTGTTTATATTCAACCATTTTTCAAATTGTTATTGAAGGTTTTTTTTAAAAAAATGTGTTGAAGTCTTTTTTCTAATTCCGAAAAATTCATTTGTTTTTCAAACAAAATTGTTTGACCTTTATGGCAACATGGCAGAGCTCTTCACATATTCGCAAAATGTCGGAGTTTCTCCTCTCTTTCTCTACTGAAGCGTAATTTATTCACAGGAAGAACGAATAGTTAATTTATGATCGCAGTAATTCCAGACCATCGCTTCCTCAGTATACAAGAAATCATGTTTTAATTCGAACAATAATCGTCCTCCAAGCCTCAATTCATATTCTGGTCGATTCTTCAATAACTATTTGCGTTTAAATCATCCTGAAAAACACTCTCAGCCACACCAATCGAAGTCCATTGAGAACCTTCTTCAACATTAATTAAACCCCGTATTTTTTACGCTCCCCAATACCTTCCAAATACTCCCAAATAATTCTTTCTTTCTACAGTCATCACACAGCAAAATCCCTCAGCATCCACTATCAGAAACTACATTAATACCCCAGGGGGTGTTTGGGTCTGCGAAACACTTTTCATGGTTGATGTAACGGTTAAAACGAGTCGACTTCGATTAATGGTTTCTCCCTCTTTCCTTGCTTTTTTCTTCTTTCTCTCTCTCTCTCTCTCTCCATTTCCATCTTTTTTAAGTTGACTGGTAATGGCACAGAACTGAACTCCGATTAGATCTGCGTTAGCCTTCTTTCCTCCCGCTCCTCCTCCTTTCACAACCCACCCCTATCATCAGAGTGGACTTGGAGTCAGTTTTCGTATTATACGCCTTTTTTCCGAAACAAAGTGCCGTGAGTCAGTCGTAGACAAAGGAATGTTTAAATCACCCCAGGGTTGAAGATAACACGCAGATAAAAAAACGTCAATAGCAGGGGGGAGGGAGAATTTTAAGGGGAAGATGTAAGAACACTTAAGAAATCGATTTACATTTGACAAATCTTAAATGGCGTCTAGAGAATTATTAATATATTGGATTTTTTTTCCTTCGATTTTTCTCCTATGAACGCATGAAAGAATTTGGCTTCATTAAGTGATACGAGATTTGAAGATGTATGGCTTACAAGTTGAAGATTTTAAAGATATTGTTCGGGATAAATTAAACGCCATATTTGTGTTGGCTATGGTTGCGTTTTCATTGTCTTCGTTGTTAATTGTTGGCATTTTCCATAATTACAGAACGAACAGTTGTTGACAGTTTCATTATTATTTCATCGTTATTAATTGGTTGGCGGATTTTTTCTACGAATGGCTTTTTTTAAAGATATTTAAGTCCATCAAATCCATCCACAGTAATGATTATGGCCACTCGCAAGTTTTTATTGCAGTTCTCGCCTATTCTTTCCATGTAGAACAACTCATAGATGGAAAAGCACTCTACATATTGCATTTCTTAGTCTAGATTGTTTTGAAAGAATTATGACATTCGTTCCATTTCACTGTTGGCGCTCTATACAAGCAAACAGATTTTCACCCACACTACTAAATGCAACCAATCTAAGTGAAAACATTGAATCGACTAGAAATGGAGGGAATGTAAACAGAGAAAGAGAAAGAATCAATTATTTAAATAAATGTGCGCTCGGTAATCAGCAAGAAACTTTGTGAAACATAGCCACACTGCAATCTATGAAAAGTATTAGCCCCAACATTATACTCACGTACAAGAAGTCTGAGTTGGTACTGAGCCAAGAACTTTCTACTTTGCAGGACGCTGAAGTTTTGATTATTTGGCTCTGGGCACGAACAACCAAGAGATTCTAGACAACGTGATAATACAAACTTCAAAAATGCGATCCACATTGAAAAAAAAAAAAAAAAAAAATCTTAAAAACTCCGTCAAGTAAAATAAACCGATTTTGCCAGAAGGTTTCTACCCAACTTCTATTTACAACCATCTTTTTTTTCTTTTCTTTTATTATTTTTTCTTTTTTACATACGTCTGTGTCTATAAACATGGCAATGATAAGTCTCCATTAGCACAGATCACCCCCTCGAGCACACATGGGAGCGCTTCCTGTACTACCGAATATTTTAGAGAAGTCGGTGTAAGGGAAAAAAAATGATGGATGGGTTAAGACTAGGGGAAGGACAAGTACTGCTTACGTCCCTCCCAGCAACACGGTCCCTGGATGCCATTAAAGATACGTGCTGGCGTTGATTTCGCTACAAGAAGAGTGATTTTAATAACATTATCGTTAAAGACATGCGCAGTAGATTGGTTGTGACGCAGAGGAGATATATTCAGAGATATTCAGAGAAACTTGGGTTTTCTTTTTTTTTTCATCTCAATGTTTGTTTTGGGAGACGAATATGAGTTATGAATCAGCACACCTCCATAAGCAGTTCAATATGAAAGTGAATATTTTCCTATACGACACTATTCGGTGAATGAATATGATAAATGGACAAAACAGATAATATCTACATATATTTTCTGTATATAACTAATAAAAAGGTGTCTTAAGTTTTTATTAAAATACTCTGGATTAGAGAGATTTTAAAAAGCTTTTTTTATTTTATTAAAATTAAATTATATTCTTATTTAAATCCTTTATCCAGATATAAGCAATGTTTCTTCATGTCTAAGCTATTTGTATGTAGAGGCTGTTTACTAACAATTGCATTAACTTAGTATCCCATAATGCAAAGCACAACGTTTAGGACGTGTGTAATGCTATGAATTATGCGAAGGGTCACTACCGGTTTCGACCTTTATTGAAATACTTGTAAAGTGTGAAGGCATTTCTTCTGAACTGTGAGTGATATAAAAATCACCGGACTTACTAGATGATCCTAAGCTAACCTAAATGTCATCAACAAGCAAATTTATTTCAGTTAGACCAAGTAATGCTTAGGCATCCTACACCTCAGAACACACCACTTATAGTCCTTATAAGGACTGGCTTAAAGGGGCGAAGCAAGAATGCTTTTTATCTTCCCCGTTTTCTGTAGACGACAGTTAGGGATAGGGCGTTATCGAGCTATTAAAGCTCTGATCATGGCAGGAGGGTAACAGCAATAGCCGAGCCTCAGTTAGAACTTCATTGGCTACAGCATTGCCATCCATTACCCTCCAAGAGTATTAATCGCCGCATCTCACGGTCGATCTTCTCAATCCATCCTCAGAACACACCACGAAAACGGTGCAGAATTCATATCTTTTCTACATGTAAATAATTATAAGGTGTACTAATTCATTATTAAAATACTCTGGATTATAAAAAGATTTAGAAAACTTTTTTTCATTTAATTAAAAATAAATTATATTTAACAACCTTTTATTAAATTATTAGTTAACAAAATTTATTAAACTTCGGTAAAGGATTAAACGAGAAAAGAAATTGTTGTCAAATAGAATTTACTTTATAAAATGTGGAAACAAGCTCAAAAATCAGCCAATTATATGGGGAAAAAATAAAAGACAAAAAAAAAAGCATGAGACAATCAGAAAGAATTGTAAATTTCTATAAATTAAAATAAAAAGGGAGAAAGAATAAACAATCATAAGTAAAATAATGGAAATAAAAAAAACTTCAAAAAAAAACAGTCAGTAACAATTGCAATCACGTTTTTTATGCATCATTGAACTATCACACACACACACACACACACATTGTCAAGGAATCTTTCCCAAGCCAAGCGCTGGAAAACGTAAAAGATTTTAGGAAGGCAATGAGGCCATTGAGTGAGTTAATTTGGCAAAGGCCGCAGTTACTTTTTTTTTTCTTTTTCGTGTGTTTGTGTCGAGTCCCTTTGCTTCTTTGAAACAAATTAATTTGGCCCCGTGTTAATTAATTCGTATACAAACGCACTACCGTGACGCACGTGATTAAACAACGTCTCGCGAATTAATGATACTCATCAATAATGCATTTTGCACTCTCTTGGAGTTTTTTTTTTTTTTTTAATATTTTTTTATCGGCTATGTGTATCATAACAGACTAATTGAGATGGTTTACCCAAGTACTTTTCTTCTACTAGGAAACTTCCAATTACTTGGAAACAGATGAATTACAGAGAAAGCAAAGAGAGGACTGATTGTAGTTAACAGAATACTACGGATGGTGGCTATCGAGGGCGAGAAAGGATACAAAGAAAAAGAAAGAGTGATTCAAGTCTTATATGGGAAGCTACAGTGAATTTGTTTGATGTCAAAAGCAGTGGCGACTCGTGGCTTGAAATCGTGGGGGGGGGGGGGGGGGCTGCAACTTTCGAAATATACATACACACGGTAAGTGTATACTTGTTTGGATAAAATATCAAAATTATGGTAAAAATTAAACATGAAAATATATTGTTTATTATCGATAAAATCATACAGTTTAGTATAATTCAAAATTACTTAAAAATAAAATCCATTATCATAACACCAATAATGTTCTAAAATAAAAACTATAACAAATGTTATGTCTTTAATTGTAATATCCAAATATTTAAGGAGACGGAGTAAACACGATGAGCACTACGAACACTCTACTACTGGCGCAAAGTGCATATAAACAACAGTGGAACTGCGCGACGGACAGTGCCGCATTACGTTAACAGCTCGCTTCTCACTATGACGTAGCAATATGACACTGTAGTAAACACAGTGCTGTTAGCGTCCTACGCCCTCCCAAGTGCTACAAGATGTATTTTTATTATATTTTATACAAAATAAGAGAATTGTATAGGATTGTTGATGATAAAATTAAATATTACAAGCAAATATAAATTAGTAAATATATTTACATATCGAGAAAAATTAGGGGTGCTGCAGTTCCGTAGTGCCTATGCACGAGCCGACCCTGATCAAGAGTTGGTCAGTCAAGAGTTGTGGGAATCTGAGCATTGCTCCATTTCTTTCTCTCTCTCTCTCTCTCTCTCTCTCTCTCTCTCTCTCTCTCTCTCTCTCTCTCTCACACACACACACACACACACACACGTTATATGCTTGCGAATAATTCTTGACTTAATTATTATTTTTATACTTATGTGTTTATTTCAATAGATGTGGGTACTTGTTCCCGTGCTGTACATTTCAATTTTTTTTTCAACAAAGGATTTTTGTTTTTATTTAAAGCTTACAATTTCGGATATTTACATGATTAGCAGCACGTCCTGCTCTTTTCACTGTTTGTGTCTATTTCGATATTCAACTAATAACGTCTACAATTCCTTGCAAAACACTACTATAACAACGATTTATTCTTTCTCTTTCTAACAGTCGTTCTTTCCTTAAACATCCGGGTATGTAATCAGCCTTCACATAAACGATTGTAACGGCTACGATAGGGGGTAGGGAGGACGATTTAAGTGGAAAAACATTCATCGTTCTTTGACATTCCAAGACGCAGCTGCCCCTCCATGTTATTTTCCTTTCCTTTCCTTTTTTTTTTTTTTTTTCGTTTCTTCTTTCTTTCCATTCCCAGAGTTGTGTGACAGCCCAGTGGCCGAGCGTTGTGGTTGTATGCGTTCGTACTGATTACTAATGCCGAGAAGGACGGACTGTGTAGCGAAATGGAGCGATGCTAACGTTGGAATGTCGGCCATCGGCATACAACCACTGCGGCATGTCAAAAGAGAGAGAGAGAGAGAGAAAGACGAAGTGGTCAGGTCGATACGGAGACCCTTTTCCATGCTATTTACCGACATGTATGGGAGCAAAATAACTGAGCCAAAAAAAGGAGGAAAAAAAATAGAAATACTGCGGTTTTAGTTATAGAACTTCACCCAGCTGTGAACTCTTGATGATAATAAATGCGGAAGTGACGTCGCGTATAGGAGACAGCACCGTGTGACGTCATTTCCGTATTCATTAATCCTAACCCTAATTTATTAATTATTATTATTATTTTCAAATTGGGAATTTGAAGACACAAATCCATAAAAGGAAGATACTGAACGCCATTAACGCGCGTTCTAAACTGGGGGGAGAGAATGTTGTTCCCCCCGCCGCCCTAAGTACCACTATGGTCGAAGTCATATCATATTGTTGCAGCGGGAGCAGCGAGTAAGGAGTTTGGACTATTAACGATGAGATGGCTGCAACATATCAGGTCTGGCAGTCGGATTTGTTCTTCTGGTCGAGGTCCTGCACCGTCGCTTTCTTAATCTCTGATCTGTCAGAATGAGCACGAAACATCCCCTGGATATCATATGCGATGTGATGGAACAGCGACTTCAACGTTTTTGATGTTGCTTTCTTTCTTTCATGGAAAATGCGCTACAGACGTTCTGTTCCCCATCACCCCTCCTACGCATGCACACTTCACTTATTTTCTGCCGTGCTTCAATCAATAGTCATCCCTGCCTTGTTTTGTGCCATTCTTTTAATCGAAGCGTGTTTCTTTTACTTGCTTTTTTTATTTGTCGAATGGGGTTTTTATGGTTTTTGTTACTGATCTAATTTCAGTAGGCTCTGTTTACGTTTAACTGGAACATATGTGTTTGTAGTGTACCGTCTGTAAAGATTTAGCTTGTTTTTTTCTTTATGAAATCTCATTAAAATGAAAAATAAAAATAAAAAAGTTGTTTTGTAATGGATGTCGATTTCATACTTACATTTGCTTGTAACTTCATTTTTATGAATGTTTATTGCAACAAATATTGTTAAACATATATTGTTAAAAAAAATTCAGATTTCTGCACGTGTCGATTTTTTGCATAGTTTGCTGATCTGTTTGCAAATGACAGACGATGAGCCTATTATTGTTAAATTATGCGTTTTTTTCACAACAGTTCCGAGTTATTATAATAAGTTTAATTGTTGCGTTGCTCAGCAATCAAGACACCGAGATGAATCTGTTGTAATTCCTATTTATGTTTACATTTGTAAGAGAAACAAACGAACAGTATTCTGTATTTTCCAACATGCAATAGTTATTTATCCCAAATTATAACACTTTAATCACCCACGACCAACAAGTTTAAACAATTACAGTACATTTTTATTTTCAACTATTCGTCCGGTTTTCACTCTTTGTATTTGTTCATCCTGAATAGAAATTATTAGAAGAGCCAAAGGCTTATAGAAATTATAGAAATTATGTTAGGTAGTGATTCATAGCAACATATTTTCTATTCTTTCTTAAAATAACGTACTTTGTGAGTAACTTTATTAATATAATCGTAACGAACAATCTAGAATAATAAAACGTTATCGAATGGTGGAGGTGAGTAGAATTATATACAGTTTTTTCTTATTTATTTATTTGAAAAATGAATGTGATTTGTCAATGCAATAATTATACTTCAATTAAATTTATTACAATACAAAAATGAGTCTATCTGTTGTTTAACTCTGAGACAATGTTCATTTTCCCGATGTTTAACTGTTGTCAACTCTGCAGATGTAACGTCTTTATTATAGGAAAGTCGTCCAAAATCAGGAAACTACTTAGTATATGTATAATGTCAAGAAACTGAGTTAATTATTATGACCCATTATTCAGATGACATTAAAATTATTACGCATACACTCATAAAACTGCGAATGAACTTATTATTATTATTAATATACATTTGCTTAATGTTTTATTTTATGTATCGTCCTTAAATATGTCTAAAAACGACACTTGTTTTATGAGGCATAACTCCTGAAGAAGAAATTTCTTTTTTTTTCAGGAATAATAAAGCCATTTTTATTCTTTTAATAAGATTTTTATTCTTTCTTTCCATATTATATATAAATGGATGTAAAATTATTATTATTGTTATTATACAGATATCTCCATGGTGTCTAAAAAAGACTCATCACTGGAAAATCCATTATTCACACAGTTTCTATCATTCTTCTCCTAAAACTGGTTCAATGACGAACAATTCATCTACGGAAATTATGCCTGTGGTCCCACAGAAGATTCTACTAAGGAAGAAATGAAGGAAGTTTTTGAGGCTTTTAGAGAAAGCAACTTTGCTTTCTCTAAAAAAGAAAAGTTGGTTCTTGTTGGGATCTAAATAGCAGAGTAGAAAATGATTGTCAGACATACAAAAATATTTTGGGAAAATTTGGAGAAAAGAGCAAAGCTAATAATAATGGCAAATACCTGTGGGATTTCTGCTCAGGACATGGACTGGTTATTACTAACACCATGTTCCAACATAAAAATGTGCACAAATTCACATGGAGAGAAGAGGCTAGGAATAAGAAAAGTCTCATTGACTATGTTGTTGTTGATAGTGATGTGTTCTCCCTGGTGCAGGATACCAGAGTGTACAGAGGATTTGAAATTGGAAGCGATCACTATTTAGTTTTGAGCAGGATAAAATTGAATTTCATATTGAAAAGAATAACATGTAAGAAAGTTTTAAAGCGAATAAAAGTTGAGCAGCTCTCAGATGTGAGCTGTAGACTAAAATACACAAAGATTATTGAAGAAAAAATGAAATAGTTTGAGAACAGGAATCAAACCTTGGAGCTTCAGTGACAAACCTTGAAGAAAACCCTGACTGATTCAGCCAGAGAGGCATGTGGTGAGGTTGTCTGTAAGGATAGAAAAATCAGAACTCCCTGGTGGACAGGAAGTTAAAAGAGGCAGTGAAGGAAAAGAAGAAAGCATATGAAAAGTTCTTGGCAAATAAGTCAGCTTGTGCTCTTAGAGAATACAGAGACAAATGAAAGAATGCTAAACAGTGTGTAAAACTAGCTAAACAAAAGTGATGGGAGGACTTTGGCAAGAATATAGAAAATAAATATCAAGAAGGTGGCAAAATATTCTGGAAGTTGTTGAAGAAGCTTAGGAATGGAGGAAAGAGTGCTGTAAAAGGAATTAGAGATGATAAAGGTGACATGAAAACGGGAGAAAAAGATATCCTTGGAGTATGGAGTAATTACTTTGAAATACCGCTAAACGAAACAAGCAATGTCAGCATGATGGTACAAAACTCCCAACAGGAACACGGTCAGGAATACATATCCATGTTTGAAGTAGAAAAAGTCATCAAAAGCCTGAAATGTGGAAAGGCAGTTGGAGTAGATGATATTCGACCAGAAATGCTCAAGTATGGAGGTATAAAAGTCTTACAGTGGCTACACTGCGGTCTGGTCGGAGCATCGAGTTTTTATCTTTACTCGAGTTTAGTCTTTATTTGAGTTGTTAGTCAGAAGTTAGACTTCAAAGCGGTACAGGAGGATGGTTTGAGGTAAACGCAGGTGTGCGAGAGGGCTGCACATTATCTGCATAGTTTCATCATCTATATGAATCACATTATGAAGGAAAGTGGTATTAAACATGATATCAAAATTGGAGATGTTAATGTCAGCTCTGTGCTTTACACAGACGATAATATAATTCTGAATATATTCAGCAGAAGTCTGCAAGATTCCCTGATTAAATTGAATAACTGCTATAATAGATATGATTTAATTATATTATTTAATTATAAAGTTTACGATTTAATTATTTTTCTTTTTATATCTGAAAATCATTTGAGGCATAGCATTTAATTATATTGTCCCGATCCTTTGAATGTCTTTAATATATTAAAACTTGACACTATTTGGCTCCATCATGTCAAATGAATTGTCATTGGTAATGGGTCTGTGTGACCCAATAACAGCAAATGTGCATGTAAGGTAGATACGGATGGGATTTTTTGCAAAGAATGGATAATAATCAAGCTTATTCCATCTCGCTTTAGTTAATCGGATCTAATTCTCTAACTCGTACGGACTTTAGCTTAAGTTTCGAAGCTGAAGAGATTATTATGATATATTTTTATAAAAATCGTATGTTCTTACAAAAAGTAATAAATAAACTGAGGAATCTGGAACATAAGTAACTGTGAAGCAAAACCTATACAAATTTTACGTCTTTTTTTGTTTAATTTCGAGTACTTTTTAATAGTCGTTTTAGCGAGTACAAAATAATCACGACGCGAGCATTTTACAGTGATTAATTTCTTGCAGTGGTATATGTTACGAATTAAGCAAATACCTTGAGGGGAACAACGAAGCTATTCATAAAGAACGACTTACGTACTTAATAAAAATGTTGCGATTAAGATCAAGGACGTTAATCGCGGCTGACTCATGACATTTTCAAGACACTAAAATACATTTTTAGAACCAACATCCCACTCGAAGAGGAATATGATGTTACAGTTAGTGGATAGTAAAAACCTCTTTCGTGTTATAATAATAACTTGTATAGTGAAGCGCTCAATTATGTTTTTATGGAGAAGGACACACGCTGAGGTAATGGGAAATCCTAATTTTAGGATAAATGTCGCATATCACAACTGGGTAAAGCTAATTGAAGCGATGAAAACCATTATTGTTATTCACGGAAGGCAATACAATAAAATTAAAAAAACGTTTCCAAGAAACACGGAAGTACGCACAATTTTTCTTATTCTTCTTTTATTAATTCATTCTGGTGTTGGACTGTTCGAAATTAGTCAAATTCGTATACGGGATTCGAACCTAGTTCTTTGAATTCAAATTTCATCTATGCTTTTGGGAATAGCAAAAAAAAGTATTATTATAATACTTTTTTTAAAATATAATAATACTTGAGCAAGTATTATTAAACAAATTATTAAACAAATATTTATATTTTATGCATTTCTTTCTCTTTTCACTGTTCCTAATATAGATTAGAATCTCATTATTTCTTTACTTACTTGTAGATTTAAGGCAATCAGTCCTTGAACACCTCAGGATTCAATCCTTGGGCCATTATTGTTCAATCTATACATTAATGACTTCAAGCAGGGTCTGTCATCAGATTTGTGATTGTTTGCCGATGACGATAGGCGGGGAAATCAGGAATGCTACTGATATCCAGCATTTACAAAAAGATTTGAACAGACTGGAAATCTGGGCAAACGAAAATGGCTGTCAGTTTAATGTTAGTAAGTGTAAAGTTATGAACTTGGCGTGATTAGAGATCCAGCGGCATATTACATTAGCGGGGTTATGCTACAAGAAACTGAAGAAGCAAAGGATCTTGGTGTATCGATGGATAAGAATTTAAAGGTCAAAGGTCACATAGCAAAAGTTGCAAATACAACTCAGAGGATAATTGCTATGTTGAAGCGAACCTTGATATGTAAGGATAAGGAAGTCATTTTGCCTCTTTATAAGGCTTTGATAAGACCACACTTGGATTACTGTGCGCAGATTTGGTTTCCCGAGTTACAAGGGGATAAAGAAGCCGTGGAAAGGGTGCAAAGAAGAGTAACAAATATTATATCCGGATTGTGGATTTAGATTATGAGGACAGATTGCGAGTATGTAGATCACAGACTCTGGTTAATGATGAAATTTTTCATTATATGGAAGGTGGGGAGAGAACCTGGGGGGGGGGGGGGAGGCTATGAAAGTTAAGGTTGTTCTCAGTCAAGAAAGGGTTAAGAGGTAGGTTTTTCTCCCAGAGAGCAGTGAGTGAGCGGAATAATTTGCCCTTAGGGGGAGTGAGTGCATCTGGTGTAAATGAATTTAAGGGAAGGTATCATAGCTGGGTTGGGTAATTTATAGCCTCCCTCGATGAGTCCCTGACTATCTGGAGGTCTCAGATAATAATAATAATAATAATAATAATAATAATAATAATAATAATAATAATAATAATAATAAATGAAGCTAATAGATCCCTGGATTAGCAGCCATATGCTGCTCATATGTTCTTATTATTATATTATAATAGTATGTATAAACAGATTCTGTTTATGCAATCATAACGCTAAATATAGAAAGTAACCTTGTGATCTGCTGTAGTATTATTTTTAATCTAATAGTTTATTCTCATTTATTTTTTTATTAATTGATTAATTTTTTATTTATTAATTTTTATTAAAATTAATTAAAATTAAAAATTTTATTTTTATTAATCGATTGACTTTAGTCATTTTTTATTAATTGTTTACGATTTAAATTTGGATATTGTTTAATTTTTCTTCTGTTGATTTTATTTTTAGTTCTTTTAAAAATATCTTCGTTCTTCTTTTTTTTTTTTTTTTAGGTAATGTGAAACATATTTCTTAGTAATGCAGATCTCACGAACAGTTTAAAAAATAGTTTATTGTAAAATAATGGTTAATAATGAATAATTATAATAAAGTGAAAGCAAGTACTAATAAATATAGAGAGAAGCGATATTTAGCTAATTCGTTTTTGTAGTTCAATCATTCATCACGCATGCGCCATTTCTAAGACTATGATAACAGCTCGGAGTAGATGTAGAAATAAAAAATGTCATAATTATTTTTTTTTCATATCAAATTCAATAAAAACGCAGATGAAATATCCTTTGAATTTGCAAAAGGACTTTACATCCATTCATTCATTGCATTTATTCGAAAAAGCCACTATTTTAAATTGTAATGCATTTGAGAATAGGAGTGTGTGTTTGTGTGTGTGTGTGTATGGAGGGGATAGAATACTTGTCATCCCTGCTACAAAGAGCTATCTCCCTCTTTTAAATAATGAGAGTGCAGGGAATTAAAAAAAACATTCATGAATCAGGTTTAAGCCTAAAAAATCTTTACAAAAATAAACAACTCAATATTCTCAGCTTTTCTACAAAGTAAATAAAAAATAATTTTTCCTCAACCAACAAAGAATGTTGTTGGTTGAAGAACGCGAAATATAAATTTTTAAACGTCTAACTGAAACATAGCGTGTAGAAATAAATATGAAATGTAAGGGGGGGGGGAATAATAGATGGGTGTTTACATCGTGGTTATTTACATACCAACGGAAACATGGAAAAACAAATGGAATGATGTGGCTTATAAAACATTTACTTAACCAAATAACGAATTCAATTTCTAGAATCACGTGATATTTTATTTAGAATTATCGTAGCTCGTGAGTATGAAGAGTTGACTGGTCATTCAAAATGTTTTCTAGGCTTATTATTCAGATTTTTTTTTCAGGATATGGAGGGAAATGCAGTTATTATTAACAGAAAAAAAACTGTTTTTTTTTTAATACAATAGTTTATTCCAAATCGATCCTATCCCTCTTAATCTATTATTTTTTATGAAGAAAAATATTTTAAGAATGCGCACTTATAGGAAAAAAAAATTAACCAAGAATAACTTCCTCATTCAATTATACACACATTTTTTTAATGTTTACACTCGATGCTATTTTTATGTAAATATGTTTCCATGGAAACTACACTGTTGGAGGAAAAACACAAACTCTTTATTTTGCCATTATAAAGACGTTTGTTTTTTATTATGCAAATTCCCAATCAAATTTATTTAAGCAATACACCAGAAATCTTCACCTAAGCCTAAACTACGAGAACATAAATTTAACCATCGGCAAAGCCCACAGAACACAGAAGAAAATGTTTTACATTAAAAAAAAAAGCTCGCTTTTAAGGCAATAAAGTACCCGAACATATTAAATTATAAAGAACGGAGATGTGTCACATGAGGCCACTCTTATTACATAACGTGTTTTCTATTAAATATCTCAGAGAACATGAAGTGCTACACTTTGCCTTGCATGAATAATTAATTGTGGTGTGCCATCTTATTATTATGGAAATATATTTCTCTTTAAGTTTATTGTTTCGGAAACTCAAATCAAATCGTGAATTTTAATTTGCATAAAATTCTTTAAGTTATGACAATAAATTATTTCAATAAAATAATTCATTTTTTTTTCAATTGTTACGATAATTGGAATATTCCAATCGTTATTATTCATTGGTTGTATACACTAGTGACAAGTTGTTAGCAGAAGAAATTTAATTTTCGACTCTTTCTCGTTGTTGTTTTTCTCCCTCATTTTAACCATCAGTTCATTTTTATATCTATAAAGAATCCTTTTTTTTTTTTTGTAATTCCTATACTGAAACATTTTATATTGTTTCAATTACCGCACATGGATATTTTACAAGCCATAAAAGGAACTTATTGTTGCCATGAAAACATGACGTCACATGCGCTGAAACAAACAAACGAACGAAGTTGTTTTTAATTTCAGGGCTGCAATAATAAAAATGCATAAATGCATTTTTATTTACTTGAAACGTTTGTTATATTTAAATATTTTTAAATCGAGTAGTAGATGATATAGAGAACATATTGCGCGTTCTTTGCATCATCTACACGATAGAAATATTTGAGAAAACAGTTGTATATTTTAAATTTCTTTTATGTATTTTTCTTGGCCTCTGTTTCGAACCAATACGAAACTGCTGTCTACTCCAGTGAATCCGTAATAAAAGGCGAACATATCTGGATAGAGTTCGTGTCTTTTAAGTAATACAATACGCAGCATCTCCGATGCCAAAGGATGTTGACGGTTGTATTCTCATGAATTGTTATCGGTTTCGAAAATCTTTTTAAGTTTCAAAATATTTAGCTATGATAGGAAGGATATTTCATATCCTTTTATCCAATCGAAGCCTTCTAGGCTCTTGTTTTAAAACAAAATGTTATTTAACTGTATCAAAAGCATATCGAAAGATGAGTTCGCAGTTTATTATTCCATTGAATAAAGGCAACCGATTTCCATCATCAAATGGGAAAATATTTAAAGCTACAGAAACGATTCTCCAAAATTCACTTTTGGAAGTTAGAAGAAAAATTGATGCCATCATGAGAAATCTATCAGGAGCTGAATCTCAATTTATATTGAAAATCAAAAGCAAAAACGTAAAAAAAAAAGTGGGTTATGTGATGAAGAAAGGGAAGAAAGCTTCTTACGCATACAGAAACAACAGTGTGAATAAACGCGTTCCATAACAGCACTGACACGGTCATAAACTCGTGATAAAAACGGGTTTTCGATTATCCGAATGATGGTGGTTAGAACATTTCAATTTTTAGATCTCATCTCGCTAAATTTCTTGAAATGAGTGATGATCCAATCTTCAGATCAACCAACTAGTTCTCGATCAAGTATTACATTTGTTTCGTTCAGAAAATAAATGCTTTGTAGAGAGAGAGAAAGAGAGAGAGAGAAAGGAAGGAGGTAAAACTAAGAAAAAAGAATATTTCGGTTAATCGAGAAATTTTAAAAGCCTTCACATTGTGGCAATCTCTTTTAAAGGTGATCAGTAAGTAGTTTCTGATTGTTGTTGTTTAATCTTCTGACAGGTGTAGTCAATACCAAAATAGGCGTGAAGTAATATGGTTAATGGCATTTATATAATCTAGTATAATAATACTAGATTATATAAATGCCATTAACCATATATGAATGATTAATTACGCATTCGTCATCCACACATCAACTGAACACGGTTGGCATCACCAACGTCTTGTGGTTGAAGTTGATTTTGGATCCAACTTTCTTTCCAGCGAAATTCTTACTATTCGTTCTAGCTGATCCTTACTCAGCGCGGAGTAAAA
This sequence comes from Typopeltis vanoorti, assembly GCF_054136105.1. Lineage (NCBI taxonomy): Eukaryota > Metazoa > Arthropoda > Arachnida > Uropygi > Thelyphonidae > Typopeltis > Typopeltis vanoorti. Next base: position 81,498,122 of record NC_143557.1, read on the forward strand.
GGCTTATACGTCAAACGTCCCGACATGTAAAGTGTAACTTTCAATTGAGCCTATTTTTCTTTTCCGGTTAAATTCAATAAATTACTAACCAACCGATTCTAATAATTATTCTTACAAGATCCGACCACACACACTCAGCGAATCCTCTCTATCTTCGATCCCGTTGAGATTCATTAATAATGTGGGAGATTATAATAATAATGTCAAAACTTATTTCTCCCTAAGACTGATGTTTTTTTTAATTAAATCAAAAATAGTTGCTTTTTCGATCATCTGAACTTAAATTTGCTGCAACCAAAAGTACTTACATCCTCGGATTTATTTATCTCTTTGCAAAACTCTTTCTAATCCATTTATATTCCTTCCCCGGATTTATCTTCTTACCTAATACATTTGTTGACATTTAATTCCTTGACTATTCTAACCTTTTAAGATCACTTGATAAAGAACTTACGTCACCAGAACGATTAGTTATCCTCTCCGGTTTCGAAGACCCTTTCCAGTATCTTCGTTTCCAAAGAGAGAGAGAGAGAGAGAGAGAGAGAGAGAGATTTTGCGCTTAATATTTATTCGCATTAATAAATATTTTAATTACCACTGTCTGTTTCTCTCATAACTTCTTTAAACGAATCGTATTATTCGGGATGAGAATCCTACTTATTATTTTTTTCATTTCATTATTTCATTTTAAATTGTGACTTCTCTCTCTCTCTCTCTCTCTCTCTCGAACTAATATGCTTCTAAATTTTCAATAAGAATCGAATTCATGATTCTCAATCTTAACCAGTCATTAAAACGGTCCTAAGAGGTTTAAGCCTACTTCAGGTAAACTTAAGAACTCCAACCAGCAACCGATATCCCAATCTCCGTTCCCATTAGACACTTAAAGATATCAGCAAGCTTCTTCCTTATACTCGCATCAGATTTCTTATCCAATACTTCCCCTTCTCCTCCAGTTTCTTTTCATCCACATAAATACTCCTTTCAAAGAAATTATTAAACTCCTCGAGTGTCGTAGCTAATTCGTTCATCGTGTCCATAGATCTCACTGTTTTTTTTTTTTTTTTCAAATCATTAAAGATTTTAGGATTAATCTTAGTTCTTCTATTTAAATAGAGCTCGATTTTAACTTTCCAATCATTAACTGACGAGTTAGTTACTAATTTTTTTTTTTTACCCAAGTTTTTTCCAATGAAACCTTGACTTATCACCAGATTCCAGTTTTATTTTTAAATTTATTGAAAATTAAACATTTTATTATTCTAAACATCGTTAAATGCGTCCAATTTATTATTAGTGTTTTTCTTTCCTTATTGAAGTTTAAAAGCCGATGTATGTGTTCAAATGTTTTCTTAAATATGAAGAGATGGCAAAGAAAGTGACACAATAGTTAAGAAACAATTCGGAAATCGATGAAGTAAACGGTTCAGCCAGCTTCTTCGAGGATGAAGAAGACCCTGTTACCATCTTCATCACACAAATGATGAAATTGTTTACCTCATTTTCTTATTTTGTCTTTCTGATTACCTGATTCTTGAACATGTATTTTAATACAAATGTCTTCATGCAATTTATGAATATTCTCTCTCTCTCTCTCTCTTTCTCGTGCAGTTGGGTAAGGAGAATTTCGTCCTTTTTTACACGAGACTATTTCGACTTTCTCCGCTTTGCGTTATTCTGAATATTCCTACTTCGAATAAGTGATTCATATATGAGAGCTCACGAATATTTATCTTACAATGGTGCACGTAACATCAAAAGTGGCATTTGGAACAATAAACATACAAAATTATGAATCGTGACGTACATTAATAATTCCTGATGAACAAGTTTAAATCAACTGAATCACCTGGTGGTAACTTTTGGAAATGGTGACACTCGAATTAATTCTTTAGCATAACTGATATTAAAATGCTGAGTGACTTCGTAATGAATATATGCATGAGCGTCCGCAGAAAATTTTCCGGGGGGAGCAAAACTTGGAGACAAATAATTACATCAATATATTTTTATTTAATTATTTAATTTTTTTTCACAAGTACATCCCAGGTTAACGTTTGCTTCCCCTCTACGGACGCTCATGAATATATGAATAAGTTACCTTAATATGCAAAAAATAAATTTTCTCGTGTTAGTACAGCTTAGCTTGTTTTATTGACTTGTAATGCATATTTGAATGCGTTTGTGGAAAATTTTGGTATCCACGTGTAGGCTGATATAAACGCGAGTCATCATGATGTGTGAAGGATAACAATTAGGGGAAAATCTTCGGTCAAATGCACATAATGGAAGATCATCTTGAAGTGCCTTGGGAGAAACGTATATACTAAAAAGAAAAATTGAACGAAATAAATTGGAGAAATCAAAAAAAAAAAAAAGACGAAAACAAAGACAAACAAAATAAGCATTGTCGTAACGAAAGAGAAAAATCCAAGAAAAATGTATAATATTTGAGAAAATGGGAAATATTCATTTTTTTTCTTAATATGACATCCATTCTTTCATGTATAAGAAATCAGGTTGATTGTGAACGAAGAACTGTTAGTACTTTAAAAATCATCTTTACACACAAGCATCTCTGTATGCATTTATCTTTCGCATCTCAACGCTCATCCTGAACAACGTAAACGAATCCTTTATTCAATTAGCATTTAAGAAGCTATCAGAACACTCGAGTTCTCCATCAGGGAACAGGAAGATGCTCGCACACTGAGAAGCAGACGATTGTAAGCGTGTAATGGTCACCAATGGGAGGGAACATCAGACATGCAATCGTTACAACAGGGGGAGCTTGTGACAATGACAAATCATATGCACCCATTCAATCATTGCTTCCTCATGCAAATCATGGACTCCATTTGAGGCGTCTATGAACGATAAAAGAGGACTTCGCACGATGTTCCGTTGGCACATCGTGCAAGGGAGCAACACACACTGTCCTACTATTAAAAACATATTAGAGACGACACTTAAGTATCATGGAGATAGAGTTGCTATGGAACGTCCCATTAAATCACGTAGGGAGGGAAGGTAGAAGATATAGAAGAGTTCTTTCTGTATCAAACTATTATTCAGTTTAGTTCAGTCAGTTGCTAACCGGTTGCTAAGGGATGTCCCATTATGATGTGGGGAGGGAGAAATAGAAGATATTTCGAAATTCTTTCTGCCCCAAAACCATCATTCACTTTAGTTCAATCAATGACTTCATAATCATCCGATCTAACGTACATCAGGATGCTTTACCGAAAGGAAAGCGTGCTGATGACTCTTGCCGTACGGCAACGCATCCACTTTCTTCAGAGTAAAGTATCTTTACTTCATTTGATTCCGTTATCTTCCGAAGATAATTTAATTGCTTAGAAATGTTGTAACGACTTATCTTTCACATCTTAACTCCTGTTCGTTCCAGTTAAATGAGTGTCATGCTGTGTCCAATCCTCATCTCGGAAAAGTTTCAAAAGAACGAAGAACAATACGGAGTGTCTGTATTCAACAAGCCCGGGCTATCAAGACGGGGAAAGATAATTGGAGGAGATATGTAAATAAGCTACAATTATATCTCATATTGCGTTTTATGTATATTCATGAGATGCAGGCTCCGAGATAATGTCTCTTGACGCTCCACAGAAACACTGCAATAACTTCCGCCTGTTTGTATTAAGAAAGTCTTTCTTGTCTGCCATACGAAGATCGCCAAGCATATTAAAAGGTTGAAGTACTTAGCCTAATACGTCTCGGCTTTGACAGAATGGGTTTCACTTGAAATATGCTTTGTTATTGGGACACAAGGAGTGATCATTTAGTCTGTTATAATATTGGAAACTGTAAAAAAAAAAAAAAAAACGTCTGCTGACAGCGACACGAACTCAGACATTCATAGGATGTGACATTAATCATATTGTCAAGTAACAAGCTCAACTATTCGCGTCTTTAAAAATCGTGTTTTAGTTTTTTTGCTTAAAAGATCACTTAAGTTTTCTATTACCAACATTATTTGTATCGGAACATCTTAGGATATTCGTTTCCGCTCACGTTGTCTTATTTTCGTTTGTGAAACTGTTTGACAGATTTTGATGAAATTTGGCAAAACAAATCTTCGCGTCAACCGGTTTCTATTATCGTTACGGTGCTACTGCTTTTGTAGTCCTAGCCTTTTTTGGCAAAAAAGTGGGAATACAACAGAAAAGAAAGAAAGTGTCATTGTTGATGTTGTTCAGTCGCCTTTTCCTGAACCTTTAAAAATCATTAAGATAAGTTCCTTTACTAGAGGAATATTATATACTTCAGTATTTCAATCGTTAATCCCATTTTGTTTCGTGATTTTAACTAAGGCATAATGTAATTATTCGTTTATAAGAATGTATGAGAAAGAAAAAGACATTTTCTGTATGCATCATATTTGACTTAAGTTTTTGAATCCTTAATTGAACTCCATCCTTTATTAAACCTCGTAATACAGAACCTTGCAGGAAGAAAGGGTAGATTAAATATTGCGATGGTCAAAAATCACATTTGTTTAAAACAATGAGCATTTAAAGTGAGAAATTACGTCATTGTTGAAATTATCTGTTGGAAACGATTAATATTCAAACAATGGTCACATTGTTACACTCTTCAGAAGGATCTAAGTAAACAGACTGGAACCGATAGAATTAGGCCAATATATCTTAGGCCTATGAGGAGAGTATATTATATCTGCAAATTGTGTGCGCTTCGGTTGGTTTGTCTGATTTATTTATGAGAAAAGGGGAAAAGAGAAAGACTTAGATCCAGAAGAGGAAAACCTAATACTATGTTGAATGATATAATCACGTAATCACAAGAAAGATATTTATTTAACCAAATATTTCGGTCTGGAAATAGCAGACCATCGTCGGTGGTATTACAAGAACAGTTTAAAAAAAAATATATACAAGCTAGAATACTAACAATAGATCGTTGAAATTAGAACATGCCGCGTGATGTTATATCACTAAGTATGAAACGAAATATTTTGAAGTAGAAACATGATGGTCTGCTATTTCCAGACCGAAATATTTGGTTAAATAAATATCTTTCTTGTGATTACGTGATTATATCATTCAGTCTTATGTCGCAAGTATCCTTAAAACAACTAATACTATGTATTAGACAGGTTAATTTAAAGTATTAAGTTGATGTTCAAATGAGACCATTATCATGTAAAATTGCACTTGTGTTACAGAACCACCACACTGGGCAGTTTTATTAGATTATCCCTTCGGATATTTTAAAAACGTACAGTTTTATTGCGACACATCGGATCAAGAACACGTCCAACCAGTCGGTTGGTAGTGTGAAGGTAATAGTGGCTCGGCGAATGCATTCGTTCGTAAAACTCTCGTTTTAATTTGGGCAGAAAAGCGTTTCGCTTTCCGTGTAATGACAAAGTTCGTTAAGAAAGAGACTTTCTTTGTACGGCAAGATTACTTGAGGAAGTTTATGGCGAAAGGGCAGTTATAGTCACGTTCTAAGTAAACGGCATGGATTAATTAAGTTGAATTTTTCCGTCCAAAGCCATTTCACGCTGAGCTACGTTTATTTCACGCGCCCTGGCAAGGACGCCAATGAGTACTTTGTGTACTTAGAGGAAGATCAGTTTGTTCGTCCATAGTCAAAGAAGACAATAAAAATCTTCGCATTTCTCTCCGAAACTCACCCGAAAAGGAACCGCGCGTGCGGCATGCAAACAAACCCTCCGTCTCTTGCCGATCGTTTTCTAAGGCTGTAAACAAAGGGAAAAATCCTTTATTTCTCGAGCGAAACTAAGATCCGAACACAATTGACGTCACACGCCTGCCCGGTAATTCTGTTTGATCTCTCCAAAAACTTTAAGACTTCTCGTCCGACGCCATCTACGGCGGCCGGGCACGTGCCATTTCGGAGGACCGGTTCGTCCTACAGGAGCGTTCGTTCCTGCTGCTAATCCTGATAACTGGCAAACTTTGTTGGGCACGTAACGAATCCGAACGTGAGCCGCACAGCAGACCATTCGTCGCCAGCACGCGATGAACCGCTATTTTACCCACACTGGTTCTCTTCCGCTAATGTAATTCGGATTCATTGGATTTTTTTTTTTTTTCAGAGCTATCTCTTTCTGCAGTCCTTGAGAGCCGCATGTTATCACTTGTAAACGTAGCCAGGAGCATGCGCCTTGGGGGCAAACGATTCTGCATCTTCGAAGTGAACATCAAAAACTTATCGTTTTTATCATTATGATCACGTGCATCACGATGTTGTGGTGATTTAGTCCATGTGGAGGATCGAGTACATTGATCACCATATCAATATGCAAACGTGCGTTTCAACCTTGTAATTTTCAACCATAAGATCATCATGTATCACTTGTGTCCTAATCCTGATCAGGAGCTTTTTTGATCCTGTAGGTTGGTTCAACTCTATTATTACCAGTGATATGATGCTGCTTCAGAAACGTAGCTTCGATGCAGTGGACATACGTGTATAATATGGTGCAGTATCATTAAAATCACTTTGTGCAGTTATCTCGTCAACCATGTAGCTTAGATCCAACAGATTACTAGGTCTTCTTCAAGAGCCATCTGCCCCTTAGGACGGACAGAGTCCCCTGATGAGGGATCACGACGATTAATGCAGCCGGCACGTCGATTCTCTGCCCCATCCCGTAAGGGCAAGTGTTTTTTTGACTGCAGGTTTAGTTTAGTTTGGCTTATTTGGATTTACGGCCGAAGCAACTCAGGCTATGAGGCCAGAGTTATGTCTGTTAACTGCGGGTGTTCTTATGGCCGGTTTGCCTGCATTGTGGGATGCAAAACCGAGTTTCAGGGAGGGGTGAATTCTCTACCTCCGTATGAGTTCACGGGGTCGATTTGCCTGTTCTGATGGCTGAAAAACCAAAGTTTCGGGGAGAAAAATCCTTTACGTCTGTATGAGACCGGTCAACACACCATGAAAAATGGTGAATTAGCCATCTGAAAAGATGTGATAAAAGTTCTTCACGTTACAGAGAGGATTCGAATCCGGGATCTTTCCAAACAAAGGGCTTGTTCATACTAATTCAGGTACGGAGGCTTCAGATTACTAGGTAACACATGCTTATTTAGTATTATAATCCTGCTGATCATGTAGTTTCGATTCTGCAGATTGCTCAGTATCATCTAGGATGTGAATTTGCAGATGTGGTTTCGATCCTTCACACTGGTTAGTATCATTGTGATCACATATGATGATGATCGCGCATGAACTGCCATTAACATATTCAGTGCGATATCTCGAACAGAATTTGCAAATTCTGAAAATATTTATCAACAGCAACTCATTTCTACCAATCCATTTATTAATATCTGTAATTAAACATCATTTTAACAACGCTTCCGCCAAGACGTCAAGGTTATCATGGATGCGAAGTGCATATTAAAATTGTAATACCATCGATATTACATTGAAATATATGATGGATACGAAGCGTTTGAGGATGCGTATTTGATCCATAATGGCCGGTAAGGTAGTTAAGAACAATGAGAAAAGCATTTTTTTTTTTTTTAATGGTCAAAGGTACATAAAACAGAATGAAAAGAACTAAAAGTCCATCCAGCTATTTGGATCAACACAATTCTGTCACTGACGTTAAAATAGATGTGGTCAGCTCACTGAATGGTGTCAATAGAATTCGAAATACCTCTCAGGACCACGATGAGTCCTGAAGCCCTTTTGTTAACTCCTTTTCGCTGGAAGTTCTAAATGAAATGAAATGCGAGGGGAAAGCTTCCGCTTCAACAGTGACGTCAAGACATTCATAGCCTTAGAGACACTTCTTTTGTCATCTTTGCTTACCGAAGATTTTTCCCAGCAAGAAAATAATATATCCATTAGTGTTCCATTAGGTGTCCAAAGAGAAAGTCTTTGGTCATTCTCGAATGACCAAAGACTTTCTCTCCGTCTCCTTTAACGTTGGCAAGCGAACGACTTAATTCTATATCTTGAAAACAAATTCAATTAAAAAAAATTTTTTTTTCCGAGTTTCATGATCATATTTCTGTTCTATTTTTCTTACTTGTTACCACTGGAACAGTCTGAACTATCTGTAATACACGTAGTCGATTAATTCGAAATGAAATCTTTGCATATCGCAACTTAGCATATACTGAGCTCTCTCTCCTTTCCAATATGCCTAAGGTGGCTCCACCTATCGGTTGATGTCTTTTAAAGTAGCATAATGTGTTTTCTAACTTTCATCTTAACCCGTGATGGTCAGTCAATTCTCCAGCAAACACTTTATCATCCAGTTGATTCAATCGCAGCTAATGGGATTCAGTCCTTCCTATTAGCCCTTAAAATACACTCAATCTGTTACGCCACTTATTAATTTTGTAGATATCATTTGAGCTGTCAGCCTTTGTATCCTGCACATAATTGCATTTGTGTTCATCGTATACCCCCCCATCCTTTCGGATAATATTGAATTTCCGTCATGCAATTTATAATCTTGAACAAACACTAGACAACCTATCTTTATAGTATTGAAGTGGAGAGAAAATTTCTGTACAAGATTACGTTGAAATTATGTATTGCTTTTAATGTAGACATTCTACAAGATTGATTTATGTTCTTTCATCTTTATGAGAATTCCAGTTATCATTTACTCAGAATAACTTCTTTCTTTCCCTCGGTTCTTTAAAAATAGTATTTTTTCCGCCTAAAGATTTTAACGAGAATATTACTTTAAGAAAGACGAAACTGTGCGCACTTGATGAGACATTAACATGAAAAACATTACTTAAATAAACTACAAAAACCACGTAATAGACACAGATGACACTGAAAAGATTTCGCATATTTAAAGGGGTTATTTGGATAATCTCTCGTATAAATTGTTTCGAATCTTTAACCCACTCTCTCGGCGTGTTTTTATTTTTAAAGTACATCACGCAGACGTACACAAAACTGTCTTGAAATGCCAATAAACTACCCCAATTAAGCGAACGTCTTATTCAGAGGGATAACAGAAATATCTTCCAATTATCATAATTTCCTTTCTGTAGCTCCACTCAGGGTTAATACTTTTAACACAGCTGTTTCCTTCACACAGTTAAGTGCGCCAGATGTCACCTTTCGTACGTTGGGAAAAATTCCCTGAGATGATAAATCTTCTGTCAAATACAGAAATACTCTAATAAATCTACAGTTCAAAGCTAGAGTTATAAGAATGATTCCCTTGGCCGAAACAACATCAACTCTTCCAGTAGAGATCTGAAAGATGCGTTCAATGCAGTAGCAAATGGGAACATTAATAATATTCCCATAATATAACACTGTGATGCTTCTTCTAAACGCTATTCGTCCTTGTCAACACTTCCCAATCGACTCACATTTCAATTGATTGAAACATTTCAAGAGGTGTTAACTCCGTGAACTAAGTTAAAAGGCCTTTTGCATGTACCATTAATAATGGCATTTGTGACACTTTCTAACTAATGGGTGCAATGAATGCGGTGACCTGTTTTCTTTGGCCCTTTGATTAAACTCTTTGTCAGGAATTGAAGGCCACAACATCTGTCGATCTACTTGGATGAGCATCCTTTAACAACACCAATGATTTTTTTATTTCGTTTTTTTTTTTTCGAATCTAAAGGTTAAGTGCATGAGATCGATGGCTTTTTCTTGTTCGCACGCCATTTTATCTGAAGATAAATTGACGTTCATCTTTCTACACAGGAAGTAGAGTTGCATCATCTTGGGATGGGAATCTTTCTTACATGCATCTTGTTGTGACCCGCCAACAAGATGCATGAGAAAGTTTGGATACCCTTTTTGTGCATTTGTTATCCAGAGATTTTCAAAAACACTTCTTCAAACATTTTACGTTAAGTTTTTGTACAATCTTACCGTGTAAACTGGATTGTTTTAAAAGACAACTGACTATTTTCTTCTACGTGTGGATGATTCTCAAATGCTGCCCTCAAAATATTGATGAATTGTTAAAATAACGTTCAAATTACAACTGGTGCACACACACACACACACACACATATATATATATATACTGAGGCTCGGCTATTGCTGTTACCCTCCTGCCCTGGTCAGAGCTTTAATTAATAGCTCAATAACACCTTATCTCTACACTGTCCTCTACAGATAACGGGGAAGATGAAAAGCATTCTTGCTTCGCCCCTTTAAGCCAGTCCTTATAAGGATAAGGATTTAGCAAATCGTGATTTTAAGCGGATGGATGAAACCCTCGGAGGGTGATGGATGGCAATGCTGTAGCCAATGAAGTTCTAACTGGGGCTCGGTTATTGCTGTTACCCTCCTGCCATGATCAGAGCTTTAATAGCTCAATATTCAATTACCTTACAGACAACAACGGGGAAGATGAAAAGCATTCTTGCTTCGCCCCTTTAAGCCAGTCCTTATAAGGATAATAAAAATGAAGATTTAGCAAATCCTGAAAAACAAATATTATTAAACTTGTTTAAAAACGTTCGTACGTCATAATAATAATGGAATGGAATTGGGCGCCACCTGGAAATGAAAACAAAAATTCAACTGAAAAAAGTTGTAATTTTTAATGCTTAATGTTGGTTAATCTTAAATAAGCCAGCCATTTAAATCCAGCTTTTTATTTAAATCCTAGTATAAAACAAGGATTAAAATGTTCGTTTAATCTTCATTCGACAATAACATAAAATAAAAAATTAAGAGATGTTTGTTGTGCCAAAAATGTCTGCACGTAATGGTCGCATTATTTGTATTTAATACACTAACAGGAGTTTTTTTCTTGAGTCGCATTTTTATGCGACTCACTCTGTAGATGACGGAAATTTCAGGGAAGCTCTTTTAACTGTCACTTCGTGATCCTGTTTCTGACAGTGTGAGATTCAGCCCCTTCTTCATCCCCTAACAATAAACTGCACTTCTAGCCAATTACAGTAGATTCTGAAGGTTTGTAATTCTAGCCTTTTTTTTATCAAAGACCAATGCACAGAAAGATTTTTTTACAGACTTCAAAGAATTCTTAATCTTGATACACGAAAAGACTTTTAATTTTAAAGGGAATTTGAACACTTGGACGGCTGTCAAACTCCTGCTTTCAACCTATTTTATAGCTACAGCACGTCTGAATAGATGGCAGCTGTCGACGCACACTAAAAGATCAGTTTGGTACCGAAAAAAACATGGCAAGCGTTTAATATTTTCCTGAAGATCTTAAGGTGATTGGAATCTTTTCTATTGCTTAATCAAAACGACCGTTCTATTTCCATCACCAGAATCTGTTTTTTACGCGCATATTCTATGCCATATAATACCTGTGATGTTCTTCGATTTTATGTTGTCCGGACCATCATGGATGGCACTTTTATGAAACAAAATTTTGTTTTCATTGACACCTTTCAGATTTTAGTGGCTCGTAAATCCGTGTCGGGATAGCTAGTAAAATTGCGTTTTTCATGACTGCCTTCAAGTATTATATCTATATTTATCGGTCAAAGAGAACACTTTAAGAAATGCATTTAAATATCAATCGGGATAAAGGTAACTATCGTGGAATTTATCTACTTTATTTTAGTTCCGATTGAGATTATCACCTCTTTGAAACTACCTACATGTGTTTCCATCTGCCAGTGAGCCAAGCCACATACGGTTGCTTGAAAGATCTCTGAGGGGTTCTTTGAAAGAGAAGTGGTGTAAGTGAGGAATACAATTTCTTTAAAACGGACACTTTCCCAAGAGGGTTGGTAATATGCCTCGGAGCTAGAAGTTCCATCGAAAGGCATTGTTATCTCCATTCGAATGCACTGAAATTTATCGTAGGCCATTCCAATCCGATTCAGAGCTATGTGATAGTTATTAGTTCAATAGTGTATGCATGATTCTTTGATATATATTTATCACTGGTATGGTACGTGTCGGAGATCGTGATTTCACTTTTGTTTTCAACCAAATAGGCACTAAACATGACAAACAAAAATAAAGAATTTTATGCATAGAAAGCCAAGTTGAATTATGTATTTTGGTCACTGATATTCCAAGTAGACGAATCGATGAATGAGATCCCTAAACCTTAACATATTTTGCTTTTGCTTTCATTTCGTTCCTCTTCATTTTATAAAGAGTATACGTAATTATTAACTGAAATTTATGTAACAGTAATAATTGCATTGTATGAAGATGGCGCTGCAATCTAAAAGAAGTGATTTTGAAATTCTGTAGAGTTTTTTTGGCGATAAATACAGGAATAGCGCCATCATCACGTTCTTTTATATTTTGCTGTAACTAACATGTAATTTCCCTAGTAACTGAATGCAATTAAAAGTTATCGGAAATATATTCAATAAATATGTTTCAGATAACTATTCATATCGATTCTCAGTAGCATGATTATTATACTACTTGGAATACAGAATCACGCTACAGCGATCAATTTATCTCAATATCTATTAATATTTTTGTTTTAGGCGATGCAACATTATCTATAATTTTACGTCATTTATCCATATAATTTGTTTCAAAAATTATTTTTTTCTTAGAAATAATAATGTAACTTCTATTTTATGTTAATTTATTTTTTAAAGTTAAAGTAGTTTAATTTTTTTCTGAGGAATCGAAAACTATATTAACCACCTTTAAATATCTCATATCATAAAATAATAAATGGAATATTATAAGTGTCCGAAATGATGTGAACAATCGACCGTGAGATGCGGTGATTGATTCATTCAATCCAATACCCTTGGAGGGTAATGGATGGCAATGCTGTAGGCAATGAAGTTCTAACTGAGGCTCGGCTATTGCTGTTACCCTCCTGCCATGATCAGAGCTTTAATTGCTCAATAACACCATATCCCTACACTGTCCTCTGCAGATAACGGGGAATATGAAAAGCATTCTTGCTTCGACCCTTTAAGCCAGTCCTTATAAGGACCATTGGAAATGCGAGAGGTAGGATGTAAAAGGAAAAACCCATCCTGGGAGAGTAATCGATGGCAATGCTGTAACCAAAGAAGTTCTAACTGAGGCTCGGCTATTGCTGTTACTCTCCTGCCATGATCAGAGCTATATTTATATTTATATAGCTCAATAACACCTTATCCCTACACTGTCCTTTACAGATAACGGGGAATATGAAAAGAATTCTTGCATCGCCACTTTAAGCCAGTCCTTTTAAGGATGATTGGAAATGCTATTTAACTAGTGTGCTAAATTTTTTTGTCTTAATTCGATTTCTTCTAACAGAACAAAGTTAAAAACTGATAATAAATTATTCAGTAGAGCTAGAAAATAGTAAATAGAAATCATAATAAAATGTTATGTAGAAATAATGAAGTTACAAAAAACGAAAGTGCCAATTAAAATGTCTATTATAAGTAGAATAATCACAAAATCTTCTCAGAAACAAAAGCTGCTAATGCAAGAAGCGTAAGAAAAGTTCTTTATTCCGTCGACTAATCCACCATCGACGTCTCTACGGTGTCAACTAATTAACTTGCCCTTCATTTAGACGCAGAAAGAACCTTTAACCAGATCTCAGGAGGATTCTTATCACCAGGGGGCACTGAAAAGCTATTTCGTAAGAGATCAAAGAGAGCCATTGGAAGGACAGGGCTAATAGAAGATAAAGAAAGGACTTTGATGTTCAAAAGATATCGCTGGTGGTGTTTTTTGTGTCTTAGATTCTTGTAAAACTAATTGCTAGCAATGGTCGACATTAGTAACCTTGACCAAATAATAAAATATACCAAGAAATAATCACAAATTTATTGGCAATAAATCCTATATTAATTGTATACTATTTTTCAGTTTTTTCCTAAGGAAATATTCAACTGACCGTAATGAAAACTTAGTACCCATTTAACAAGAAAATTCTTGATAAACGTATATGAACTGTCCATTGAAATATGTTTATTTGGAAATATCTATGTGAGTTCCTTCTCCTACGTACAGTAGTGTCATACAGAGAAGCTCTATTACCGGTTATTAATGATTTGTTGATTTCTTTATAGTAACACGCATAAAACGTCTGTACAGGCCTAAAGGTAAATAAATATTGTAGATTGGCTACTAAAATAAGTATCTTTATTATTATGGTTCTTATAATTTGTTGTTGTTGCAGTGTATATAATTATTTACAAATTCAATGGAAAATAATTTAGATAATACTTTCGTTGTCAAGGTAACAGTAAGCGAAGTTTAGAGTGATCATCTCCGAACGGTTAGTTTTCAAATAACAACAGTGTTGGAAAAGGTTGCACAAATAATACTTAGAAAGGTGGAAAGAACTTTACGCATGCGTAGATAACATACAACAGTATTACAGAGCATATATATTAAATGGTTTACCGTCAAATAGATCATATAGAATGAATCATCGTAGAATTCATAAATTAACAAGAATTTCCGAGACCTTTTAAAGTAAAGCTGCCTAGAATTAGCAATAACATATGATTTTTAAACTTCAAATATAAGAAATATTCTTACCTGGGACGACGCTGATTCTCCGAAGTACCATTTAGAATGCGTTGTCCTACACGGCCACATACATGAAACCAGGTTATTTCCAGGAGGTCTCTGCTAATGACACCAACATCCACTTGGGCAGTAAATGAGCATGTTGCTGTTGTTGTTTTTGTTGTGAAGGAGAAGAAGAAGAAGAAGAAGAAGCCACACAGAAAATTGTGAACGGCAATTTCCGTCTACGGGAACGACACAAAGACACTGGTGGGACACACCACACAGACGATCACGCACAGTCGGCAAGGACATTAGTTTATTGGTAGTCTGCGATGTCCGCCATGATTTCTAGAAAGAGGGGATGTTGTTGTTGTTGTTGTTGGAGGGGGGTGGAGAACAATTCCAGAGCACCAAATCAGTTTCAGAGAAGAGGGAAACAGAAAGATGACTCCTTGGTTTTTCCGACAATGCAATCACACACAAGCCGTCTGTTCTTTCGTAGACCACGTTCGCTTTTCTTGACGACTCAACAGCGTAAAGATTATCAACTCAGTCGCCAATGACAAGTCGCCCCGATGGCGTCTCTCCGATACCACCATCTAGATCCCTTCCTGTAGGAGAGAAAAAAAAAAAAGAAAAAAAATCGTCACTTTATGTAGGGAAGAGAATTGTTAGCCTTCACCTACGCACGCCTGGCACGCCAAACGCCTGATTTTCTAGAGCTATAAGAACGTGAAAGGACTCAACAAAAACTTATCAGCTAAAGATTAGTTGAATGGCGTGTGAGATGTATAGTCGCGCGGCTCGTGCTAAGGGGAAACCCTCCGAGGCGATGACACGCGTTGATTTTTTTTTTTTTTTTTGCTTTTAACTTGATAAAGTTCGACGTCGTAACTGTAACAGCCTCGAAGTTTACACAGTGTGCTATTCCGAGCAATCTACCCCCTCCCCCCAACGCCATAAACAGTACTGTCGTTTAAATCTATACTAAAATATACGTGAGTGTAGTAGCAGTTTAAAGTAATATAGTATTATTATTGTTCTCATTGTGTGGAGCTCCATCTACCGATTCATAGTTGAATTAGTGGTATAGTTTAGTTTTTTCACAATAAAATACTTGTAAAAGAATGGCTGATGTCTTATTTTACAAGTAAATTAATTTATAACTTAAATAATTCTAAACTATACAAAAACAGAAAATACAAAATTAACATATTAACTAGCATAAAAATCAAATTCATTCAAAAGATTGTAATACACCATTTCATTATTTAAATATATTGTTTTAAATATAACGTAAAAGGAACTATCGTTAACTAAGACCAGCAGATCAAAAGTCCTTTTTAGGACTTCCAAGGTAACAAATGGCGATGCTGTAGCCAATGAAGTTTTAACTGAGGCTTGGCTATTGCCGTTACCCAGCCATGACTAGAGCTTTTTAGCTCAACAACACTCCATCCATACAGATTTACTTCATTCAGATGACGGGATAAAGAGTCAAGGACTCAGTCCATCTCCCAGTTCTTTTAAGAACTTTAAGAACTATCGTTAACTAAAAAATAAACTAAAATGGAAAAAAAGTTACATGTAAAGACAGTAAAATGATAAAAGCTGAAGGGAAGGGTTGCAAATAATGTATTTTTTTACCTCAGACAATCTAATACTGCAAAAAACCTTTAAGTAGAACAGCACAGCTTTTGTACGTATCGCACACAATGGTAAGGGACGTAACAGAATGGCGAACACACATAATGGAACAGGGACAATAAGAGATTGGATCGATAAATGAGGTTATTCTAATTCTTATAACAAACCCAGTTTGCTTGTAAAATAATGAAACATTCCTCTTTTCAACGTAGCCTACAGTAATGTGAGCGTATACCCGTGGATTCCATCATTTGGTGCTTCTGTTGAACTTAGAATGTCGTAATGACTAGAATAATATTCCTTTTAAGGAGGTGTAGAAGTAACCCACATCCTCCATATAGCGATTCTAATTGTTTCCTACTATATAAGGTTTTTAATTTGTTGTTTTCATGTTATTACCCTTTATATGGTGATTCCTGTTTATTCATCTTGGAAACGAAATGTAGCAGAAACTACAACAGCAATAGTTTCTGCTACATTTTTCTTGTATTTGAATGGTTTCTATTAATCTTCGTTCTTCCAGACGGCGTATTTCTTTATCTTTTCTTTCTTTCACGCATTTAATAATTTATCGATCATTACGTGCAGTTTATTACGTATTCAGAGATTACTTTGATAACAGTGGGCGCATTTTGCAGAACCAACTGACAATCCCATAAATACAAAAAGAAATCGTGTGATAAATTATAACTAAAAAGATTCGATTCTTCGGGCACACACGAGTAATGTCGGTTAAAAACTATTTGTCTGTTTTATTAGCTTTATAACAACTTTCGGAATTGTAAAAATTCGCATAAATTTATCTTTAGGAGAAGCTTGGAAAATCGGAAGAATGAGAATGCGAAATGATGACTGATAACCACAATCCCATGTCGTAGGCGCCTTTCCTATGGTGAGCATGTATTTGTTTAAATTGGAAAGACTATTTTAAATCTTGCATTACAAGATGTATTCTTCGGTTCCAAACAAATACTTTCAGATAAGGTTTAAACTGAGCTATTCCCATTAATGACCCGCATAGAGTGATGGATGTTTTCCCAATGATAAATGATTTATAACGTTCGTTTCCCCATCAAGAGATGGTGGTAAAGTATTCTGTTCAACTCACATTCGATCAAGTACAATATAGATTTGTGTTTTTCTCTCTCTCTCTCTCTCTCTCTCTCTCTCTCTCTCTCCCTTGCACTTATTTACATTGCATGACACTTTTTTTACAGTTTGCATGGACTGATAGAAGCAGTGCAAGACTTATTGTAGCAAGAAGCAATCACAAAGCAATTATGGACTGGGATACGAAAGAGGAAAATGAATGACCGTTTGTGTGCACGTGCGCCGTACTTATTTAATATAAAAGTTCTTTTTTTTTTTTTTTCGTTAACATTAGTCGGGATTTTTAATAAGTGACAGCGCTTTTCGATATATGAGAAATGTCTTCATATAAACACACACACACACACACAGAATAAACATTATAAATCCCTTTGGGATTCATATAAATATAAAAACCATATTAACGAATCCTCATATTCAAAAGAGAAGAAAGTGAACTGGTCTAACGAGCAGGGGTTTCGAACTGTATAAACTTAAATATAATACAAAACACGTAAATTGATAAAATATGGAAAAAATATTTAGTCCACCCACGATACGAATTGTGCTTTACATAAACCTTTCATGGGTTGGAGTCGCATAAAAAATTAAACCGAATCTTTAATTTTAGGTTATGTTTAGCAAAATGAGTTATAAACTATTGGATTCTTTTTTGTTTATTGTTTCTATGGGTGCTACTCCAATGAACTGACCACTGCCATTCTTCCCTGCTTCTAATTATGTACGAACATGAGCAGATGCTGGTCGACATCCATAAGCCATTCATCTGTAAATTCTCCGATCCCTCTTCTCATCCACTTCCTTCATTACATATACATCTGCTCTTTGGAATTCCTCTCATATCGTTTTACCCCAATGAACACAACTTCTCCCCCCCCCCAAAAAAAAACAAACTTCAAGAATCCCATTAATAGATGTTTTTTTTTTTCTTTGATTCCTTGCCCATAGATTTTGAGACCTCTCATGTGTGGAATTGATATAAAAAGAAATATCTGAGATTTACACAAATAAAATCATTAAATGTATGCACGTGTTAGTTTTTATAGCAGATGCATTACAGACAAAATAATATGGCTTTATAAATATACTGATAATAGACTATGATGAGAGGGTCGCGTTAACACAATAAAGATCATTCGATAAGACGTAGAAAAACAAAGGAAATAAGTTCACTGCAGGAATAACTTGGGGTTTTTTTTTTCAGACTTATTTGAGAACCCACTATAACATCACTAATATAAGATGATTAAGAAGTTATGTGCTGCGCTATGTTGTTGCGTGAGTATGTGAATGGTCTTTAAATTCTCGACAAAAAATTGAAAAAAGGAAAGAACAAAAAATGTATGGCTTCATTCCTCTCGTGCTTGTTTTGGAGAATTCAAAGTCACCTCCCGATCTATTCCATAGGTGGTATCCTGCCAGAAATTTTGGATGAGGATATAAAATTCTTCCAGCTTCTCTGACCTTTCACTACTGATACGATCTCTCTCTCTCTCTCTCTCTCTCTCTCTCTCTCTCTCTCTCTCTTTTAAAAGCATTTGATCTCATCGATTTTTGAAAAAGTTGGTGAGATGGTGGAGGTTTGATATCGGCTACTGCGGTTCTTTTTCTCGGTACAGCAAAGACTTTATATGGAAAGATATACGCACAATAATTCGAGATACCATTTTAAATATTTCAAATAATATCGACTTAATTTAAAAATATTAAATAGACTTCCTTCATGACTCAAATATTGCAAAAGACGTCAATGGCAAATTAAAAACTCTCCCTGTACCCAGGAGTTTTTAGATGGGGATGCAATAGATACATTGCAGTCATCCGAAGGAAAAGTTAATTTTTGTACCAGCTTGCTGAATAATTATAAAGTGCCTTGAAGGTATTTTTTCCACTCATGGCAAAGGCCATTCACATTCACCCTCCACATAATTTGAAATAAACCTTGAAAATGGGTACGGGTTTCGAATCCAATTATTAATTTACGATGTGCAGGAAAAATTTCATTTCCGATTTCATCGCCTCCTCCCAAAATTGCTGCAATAAAAATTATTAAATATTTTATTATCTGAAACTGCTCAACTATTCTACCGCTGTGATAACATATAAAAGTGTTATCTCGCTAATATAATCTCAACACCAGCACAGCTAAATTATGAACTCCACAAAACTGCATCCAACAGAATAATCTATAATTTTTCCACCACTTTCACTCAAGCGTCCATTCAAAAGAACCTTTTGTCTGTGTGTGTGTGTGTGTGTGTGTGTGTGTGTGTGTGTGGCTTCAGGCGA
This sequence comes from Typopeltis vanoorti, assembly GCF_054136105.1. NCBI lineage: Eukaryota > Metazoa > Arthropoda > Arachnida > Uropygi > Thelyphonidae > Typopeltis > Typopeltis vanoorti. The sequence goes on from NC_143557.1 coordinate 81,517,613, forward strand.
TATCTGATAACAAATTCAATTTCTAGTAAAAAAAAAAAACTCAAACAAAATTATGACAATTTATTTTTCGATTTTTTTAAACCTAAAAAAAAATAATCTTAGATTTCTTATCCTTTGTTGATTATTATAAACGAAAGAAAATAAAAATCATTTTGAAAAAAACATGACCAATAAAAAAAACACGTTATAGACAACATATATAGTTATTTACGGTGACATAGTACACTTCGCATCATCCCCAAGAACTATGGGCACATATTATTACTCCAAGCGACAGACAACTAACAAACAATATAGTCTTCCATAGTTAGGCTTAAGATCAACAATAGCAGTTTCAAAGTAAGTAGATGTAGAACATGCATGTCCAGGCTTGGGTGAGTTAAACCAGAGGTTCTGGTGGTTGTGTAGCATTAGTCTACTGTGAAGGTCAATAAAATAAACGGGTTGAGTTCATGACGATTTTTATGATGCCCGAAAGTACAGTTTTTAACTGTATTGTTAGTTTTAACAATACAGTCAACTCATCAAGTTTTAAGAATGAGTTAAAATGTATGAAAAAAAAGCATATATGTAGTCTATAATGTGTTTTTTTATTGGTCATTTTTTTTTCAAAATGATTTTTATTTTCTTTCGTTTATAATAATCAGCAAAAGCATACCTTAACAACACATTCACTGACAGATTTTCAATTCCATTGTTAAATTTTTTCAATATGAAAAAATCAATACCAACATCAGTATTTCAAGATTCTAGCTTTAATGCAACGACACCAGCTTTGCCATCAATACACGTATTACATTTACCCCCAAGTTTGACACGTAAACTAGCAGTTGAGATTTGAGGATAAAAATAAGACGTCTGGAGTAACGTACGTCACCAATCTTCCCTTATGCAACACATCCAATATTTATAACGGAAGCAACAAACTTGAATTTGAGTCATGTTAGAAAAATCTGTGATTCAAAATACCGCGTGGAATTTCAAAACAACCAGACTACGTGAAAACAATCTTAGATTATTTGCATCACCATTTCTCTAAGGATTATTTGAATTCAGTTAGAGTAAATGGATAATTAATATTATCATTAATTTTCCGTATATCGCAATTCAAGTATCGATTGATTTAATCTCTACAATTTCAAGGCATAAATTAATAATATTTCGTCATTTATTGAAATGGAGAATTCTTATAGAAATAATATTGTCAAATGTATTCGTCTGGAACTGAAAAGCAACGAACAAAAGACAATTTCCCTCAAATAATGGATAAAATTTGCGTATGGTGGCAATTCAAATTGTAAGAAAACAAAAACTGGCACGTGGATATGTGAAAACGACATTATTGAAATTGATTTGTTTATACGCATGCGCAATCTACAGTTTCAACAATTGAAAATGGTAAAGGCAAACGTAGAGAATAAAAAGATTACAATAAAAAATGAGAAAATAGAAATATAAAGGGAGAAAATATTCTTCGGAATCAGGGAAGGCAGAAGAATTAAATGGTTAAAAAGAACAAAAAAAAAAGAGGTTGATAAATGAAATAAAAGAATATAAAAGGTGAAGTATTAACGCATGAAATCTCTGAATGGTTTCTAATCTCTCCTTTCTCTCCCATAATGAAAACACTTATTGTTGTTTTTATGGCTTCTGGCTCTACGGGGACCTTAAGACGATGTATACATTCTACGAACGTCTTGGTTCACTGGGTGGGAAATGTTGCAAGCATGCACATTTGGTTCGTGAACGGAATTTTTTTTTTTTTTTTTGCGGCAGGATTTGATGGCCCGGGATAGTCACAAGGTATGTCTTGGCGATGGTGGTCCGTGCAAAGAGAAATAATTACACATTAGGTTTAATGGGATACAAATCACCATCATCTACTGGTGGATGCTGCATTCTTGTGAGGATGCCGTGTCAGAAGTGTGTTTCCTTATGGAGAGAAGATGGCGACCCCCCCCCCCCCCCCCAACATGCGTGAGTGTACGATGGAATTATGCAGATGACCAAGAACTTCGACGCTATTTAACTTTACTAAGAATACGATTTATTCGTAGAAAAGTGAAGTTTGTGATTCTCAGAACTGTTTTCGTATTCCTTAATTTATATTTTTCCGACAGTCACCACTCGAACTATTCTTATTAATATTCATTTTTATCTTTGATAATGCAGCTTTCCTTCTTTCTTTAAATCGTTCTATCCGAATGACGACCTTCCTATGAAAACTGGACCCTTTCCAGTAAATTTAGTTGAAAATCTTGCAGACGAACTTTGTCTGATATGGTTCAGTCTAGAATTCCAGACGACAATTGTAACTGGCGTCGACTACAAATTATAATCGTGATAGGAAACGTTCACATAGTGCCAGTGGAATATATTATATAAATAACCAGCTGAGTTTATGCAATTCTTTATTTGGAGTTGGAAATTCGTTATTATTATTTTTTTTTATCATAGGGAGGGGTCTGTGTTTGGTTTGCTAACTCTGTTGAGCCAGTTCCATGGTCGGAAATGCGTAGAATATTGTATATTGAATTTTTATACTAGACACCTGTACACCCTGCCATGTACCTTGAGGGTACATGGCAGGAATTTGTTGATGATGATGATGATGATGATTTATTATTTTTTAAATTAAGGTCATTTATTATAAATATTTTTGTATAAAAATTTGATCATTTATTAAGAAAATAAGTTATAATAATTTTACAATAATAACATTTATTTACGGCGTATAATTATATCTACAAAAATTGGGTGTCTTTTAATCGTTTTATGAAATTTGAGAAAATAGAACACCATCGCTCATTCAACCAGCGATGCTGGAAAGCGTCATCCCAAACTCTGTTACTAGATTTCTCTTGGAAGCGAAATGTTTTTCTGTTAGGCTTAACAATAGCGTTCAAGTTGAGTTTCCGTTCTTTCAGTAGAGGCTCTGAATATCTTCATAATGCGAAAGTACAAACTTTTTTTTTTCTCCCCTATCTTATGATCTATACAACAAAAAACCACCCACACTTCCTTTCCTTATTCAAGCCCCTGTTAGTTTCTTCGACGAAAGATTCAAGAGAGAAAGAAGGAAATCGGTCCGGTATGAAGGAAAGGCATCTGCATATTTTTTGTGTGACTTGACAGCATTGATCGCAAAGCGAGTCAACGCGCTACCCACACACACACACACACACACACACACACACACACACACAACACTTTTGATGGATTGCACCGGATTTCGTCTCGTCATAGGTGTTCTTTTATAGTGCGGGCTGTTCTTCACAAGAGTTAGAACGAGCCGGTCACTGACAGCGCAAGTGTCTTCAGATCTACGATGTGACCAGACATGGTTAGCAGAAGAAGTCAATATCGATTCCTGAATGGTCATCTTTTAAACATTAATGACGTAAAAATGATACTCACTTTCATTGGTGGAGTTTTTTTGTTAAACAATTGGATTGTCAGACATTTAATCATTGTTGTCTTATTTATGTTGTTGCGATGGCAACGATGGAAGCAGAAACGTACAAAATCACGTGTTCAACAATTAAATTTTTTTTAAACAATTCTGATTGACTATTTCGCAGAAAAAGGACATTATTCAAAGAAGAAAGTATATAATGTATTTATGTATTCGGTTTATTGAACAATATGCAATCAGTATCTTCTTTTTTTTTTACCAAACCAAATGATGTGTTATCCATATTTGTTATTCAACATATCTTATTCGGTAATTCAGTTCCAGTTCAGTTATTCAAAAAAAAAAAAAAATCCAAACCGCATCACGGAAGCCCATTTTTTTTAATGCAGCTACCACAGTATTAGCAATTAAAATATGGAAGTCCAAGGATTTCACTTCATCCGTGAAAGTGCACGTGCAATTTGAATGGGCCACGTTGTTCGCCGGAGAAACAAGAGGGGGGGGTGATGTGATGGAGTTTTGCTGATGGGAAGGGGTACAGTAACGTTACAGCTTCTGTAACAGAGTGTAGCGAGATGCCCGGAGCCAATCCCTCCAGTAAGCATCGAACCAGAAATGATATGTGTTTGCTTTAGGTAACTTGAGTGCAGTTCCTTCTTACCCATCCATCAGGAGTGCCACTTTATTGTTCTTTAGGCGAGTCCCGCATGGACAGCGTTATCATTTGGTTCCGCCTCGTGGATAATGTTACTAATGGCTGCAAGGTCCAAACCTTTGTTTCCCACTCTCATTTGCATATAACGATGGCTGATCACTAATACTCTGCTTGGGGATTTTAAAGAGATGTTTCTCAAGCTCTCTCTCTCTCACACACACAGTCTCTCAATCCCTTAAAATATATAATATAATGAGTCAGGTTCGTTAGACTTATAAAATTAAAGAATATTTTATTTAAATTTAAATTATCCATAGAATAATTGAGTAAAAGATAATCAAACTCAATTACTCGGCCCCTTGCGGAATTTTTAAAAAATGTATGTCTGCGTTTCGTAGGTGATGCCTAACTATACAACAACAAGCGCTGATTTGTCTTAAATGGTATTTCATGTCACTGGTCTCCTCCGATACGTGTGTGCTAAAGGAGTGTGACTTTTTTCTTATTCGAAATTTATTTTCTTTTAAATGTAATTTTATTTTGAACACTAACTCCTGATTCTGTTATATTTTTGTGTAGTTTTCGAAGATGTCTGGACATTCTGCCGACCCTTGATAGGTTAGCATCAGCTCTCCAATCAACACTTCGGTTTCCGGTCGAGAACATGGATGTTTGTGATTATTTTTAAGTAGGAGATGGATTTCATCGTCCGGTGTGAGACCGCCACCCTGCTGATTGGAGGCCGGAAGTGGCTAGAAAAGTTTCGTGCTTGGTTTCCAGAATAGGGTTTACGAATTATGTAAAAAATAAAATAAAAATGCTTCTAAAATTGATAAAAGGAAGTAAATGTATAGAACGAATGTACTATAGTTTTACTAGGAGTCAAGTAAACACATATAAAAGACGCCTACAATTAGATTATATTGGATTCCGAGTTATAGTGACCAATTATTATGTTGATAGGAATTTGTTGTTTTTTTAATGGAGAAAACATTTGTTAAATAAAATAAAAATACTTATTTTTTATTGCAAAACAGATCCCATCTTGCATTTATGTAAACATAAAGAAAAACAAAACGTAAATGCAGAGTATATTTGAAACAAATAATAAACATCTTTATTACAATGTAGTCGTAACCAATGAAGATATATATTTTTTAAACTTGAGATTTGAATTCATTCATTTAACTGAAAACATTAACCGAATACGTCTATCCATGTTACTGTGTGGCTCATCCAGAAATAGATTCAAGATAAAGCACTTGAGTTCAAGCAGTATGGACGACAAGACTGACTAGCTGAGCACAACAAGGTACATTTTGTAGGTTGATTAGATGGTTCGAATCCCGTCTCAGATGCAAATACTTCTATTTATGGTGGTTTTTTTTCAATTGAAGGCGAATTAGTCAGCCTCGTGTGGAAGTGGCTGACTTTTGCTCCCCCCAAAATAGATTAACTGACTAAAGAAAACGCTAATTTATATACACTAGGCTCATGGACTTAGTTTCTTTGTTGGCATGACTTCAATCAATCCAATTGCCAGTCAATCTAATACAAATCTGGATTGACCAGAAGAGATCTGTCTTTTCAGAGTTGATCAAAACAGAGACGTCTGCAATTTTATGGATTGATCGGGAGGTAAACATAATAAGAATTAAAAAGAAAGGAATGTGGATGTAAATTATCTATCCATGATAACTAGACAATTTTGTGTTCTTTTTTTTTCAAAGGGAGAGAGAGAGAGAGAGAGAGAGATGATCTTATGCATTTATAAGACTTAAATTATTAAAATAATTTTTAAAATTCTGAAGCTATTCAAGTTTTGACCACCAAACAACAAATCATAACAAAGAAGAAATAAAAAAAACCATGTATACATTCTTAACTGCAAAAACCAAAAGATAGAAAGAAAATAAAAAATATATAAAAAAAGGTTTCAGTCGAATGGGTAACTGTACATGGAACATGTACAGTTACTTTGCATGTACCCATGCAAAAGCATGGATGGGACCGAACGAAACTAAATAATAATAAAAAAAAACCGAAGATAATTTTTAAAATAGTGAAAAAGTTAACATCACAGTAAAAAAAAAAAGATAGAAAGAAGAAGAAGGCAAAAGACTGATAAAAGGCGAGAATGTAGAAGCAGTTAACCGTAGTGTGATTCAAAAAGCCTACGAAAGAAATAAAAACCCTGACAAAAAGGTGATGAAGATAAATGGAGGATACTCGAAACATTACAATGATAAAATTAACGACTGCGAAAGAAGTCGGAAAATATAGCGAGACAGAATGAAATAATAATAAAAAAAACATATCTAAGGGAGTGTTACAAAGAACTGCAAGAAAAAGTTGAATATCGATACAAAAAAGAACCAGAGAAAGATGAAAGATGAAAAAAAAATATTTGATGAGAATATCTGATAGAAAGAACACACACTGGTATTAAAACCGTAAAAATAGACGTGATTTGTAACCATGGAGACAACTTCTGATATTAGAGGGTGCAAAAATATAATAATGATAATAAATAATAAGGCAACAATATTTGTTAAGAATTTTATTAAACGAATAGTTCTGGGAGGACTCGATTTCCATGGAAATGTACTGGTTTTTATGGACAATACATTATCAAGACACGCGTACACATTGTATGTCTCTATAATGCCTTTGACAATCTAATTACAGATAATATTACTATGATATGCACTCAGCATGATACCAAAATATGAGAATATTTCAACATTACTGCCATTTCACCCAACTGGGTTATGGTGTTATCGGATATGTTTTAACTCTAGTGCTATAATATCAGTCAATTTTATAACAAAAACTCGAATAATGTTTGCTACAGTTGCTCGATTGTTATCTTTTCAATAATAGACACTGCTTGCTTTAATGTTCCAACAATTACGTTATTCACGCAGACGATCAACAAAATATTATGCTGTTGAGAATGGGCAACAATATAGAAATTATCCTCATTGTTGAAGCTAGTTATCTAAATAAACTATAGGATTCGATTACATTATTTTTCCCTTTTAAAAATATAAAGAAAAAATTGTAATCGAATCCTATAAAATCGTTCACAATTTGAATAAGACATATTCTCCTAAATAAACGAATCCACCGAATTTAATTAATGATAATACTCATGTTCAGCATGGTAACGATGCTTTCAAATACATTTTTGTCAATCGCAGACTCCATTTGAGCAATCCTATTACCATTTCCTGTTAAGAGCTTCATAATGACCGAATACACGCAAGCACTCACTTAACTGAGACCAGGAAAAATAAAATAAAATAAATAATAAAATAAGTTTATTTTGCATCACGTGTCAATAAATAGATAATCAGTACTCTGTCGATTATGTTCATTGTCATTGTTGTCTATTTCCGTTATTTAATTGAATAGAAATGGAAATTCAACATTGGCAACTCATCGGTGATTCCATGCATATTCAACGTCAGTAAGCCTATTCAAAAAAAAAAAAAAAAAAAAAAAAAAAAAAACTTCCGAATCGAACACGCTAATATTGAGCACAACCGAACTTCAAACTGATTGGCTGCAGCAACTGCGGAAACAGAATCTTCCTTCCCCCCGCCGTTACTATCCCCCAATCTAAAACCGAAAACCACGCACACAAATTAGGTCATCACTTCCATTCCTCACTTCGATCTTCCATCACGCACGCACACACACACACACATACAAAACTGTGCGTGCGTCTGTTAGCCGTAAGCAAACAGAAACGTACACAATAAAACGGAAAAGAAAAACTGAAGGGTTCTATTACGGACGAAACGACGTTTTATATTAAAAAAAAAAAATGAAGGGGGTGAGATTTCGAGTCAATTCCTACTATGAAACGGATCAGGGATAGGAAGAGGGATTTCTTACTAGAACGGAACGCTATAAAAGAGGATACTTACGGACACATTCTTTACACCTAATGTGCATTCGGAGGTCGCCATTGTTTTCCCGCACTCCGTTAGATCGCTAGGCCACTAAAGATACACCCGAATACACCCACTGCCACCTACCAGAAGCGGTTCCAACACGAGTACACCCGCAGATATATCGCCGTCCTCTCATTACTTATCCTCCCGACACACTACTTGGGCGGCTTGCCCGCTCCGTAGGCCTGGGGTCAGGGAGGCGACACCAAGTGGTGCGGCAATGCTTCTCTGCAGATATTCCTCCCTAGGAGAAAGGCAGCGGAACAGTTGGTAAAAAGGCGAACTGATGGAGAGAGAGAAAGAGAGGCGGAGAGGAGCGGGGGGGGGAGAGAAAGAGAGAGAGAGAGAAGAGGAGGAGAAGAGGGAGGTAGAGAAGGCTCGTTGCACGTAACGGTGGCAGCAGGCAGCGTCGGCACGCTCGCTAGTGTTGGTTTCCAGCGGCCACTGGAGAGCGGTAAGAAATAGTCCTAGCGAGAGGACTCCTAACCTTCCTGATTTGTTGGGAAGTGTGGCGCATGCGTGATGGAATCCGGGTACTGTCGGATGGTACGATTTCGACTAACCACATTAATGTCATCCCGATGGCGTTGATTTCCTACGAGACGTGCACTAATCTGATCAAAGAACGACTTTCTGTTGCTACTCTAATGACCTTAACAATGACCCCCGAGCTCATTAAATCCGATATTTATTCCGAGCCTTCTTTCATCAGCTATGTGTCCATCCCTGACGCAATCCACATCCATGTTACAATCGCTCTTCCTATATATCTATACGCGAAACAACACACACACGCACAAACATAATCGGTAGCTTCCTAAACAGATCCGCGACACGATTTTCAGTCGCCCAGTTATTGGACCAATCATCCTGACCTAACTGCGTATTAGTTTGATGTGAAATCAATCATCGGCCGATGCATCTAGCTTCATCATCCCAATAGAAGTGCAGACATTCAGTGATGAATACGGAAGACCCCCCCCTTTTTTTTTAAACCGAAATTCCAGTTACTGGTAAGACCACCAGATGGCACCCAAGAGAAATGGGACACCTCTGTGGAGTTTTTAATCTATTCAATGTTACTGCATTTCTCCCAAGTAGCGCCACCTATCGGCCATCGATGAGTACCACAAAATGAAGTCAACACATCTTAATGAGCGCATTTTAACTAGAACTCGTAGGAATTCGAGATAGAGAGAGAGAGAGAGAGTTAATTTGGTTGTCTGTTTTGTATGCCTCGCTTCATTGCTCGCTAAATGACCAAACTCACTACAGAACAAATGGGAAGATGATGTCCTCTCGCTAATGTCCTACCCTTCGTTTAGAAACTATTAAATCCACTTGATTTAAAGCCGTTCTCGGAGGCTAATTCCTAGTCAGCGGCATACGTCTTGTGAACAGTGTCTCGCGACAACAAGAGTGATGGTACTTCGTGAGATTTAGCGAGAAAGGAACTTAAGAGATGTTGCAGGGGATGTTTTATTAGAGACACGAGACGCACTATTGCACTCACGTATTCCTTCCGCCCCCAATGAAACATATCCCAAGGTGACAAGAAAACTAACGGAACAGCTAGTTAAGGGAGTTGCTAGAGAGAAACTGATTAAAAGTATTAGACTTAGCTATAGGCATCCCCATTTCGCACTTGGTCACTAGTCATTGTGCGGATAATCTCCGTGAAAAGTACAACAAATTAAAGTCCCTTTCGGAATATACCGCCATTTTTATTCGTGTCTAGGATCAATGGCAGACATAAAATATCTTGGATTGCTGATATCGGTTGTATAATGCTAGACCGAGAGATATTTTTGAGCCATTGTCACAAAAACACTGTTTTTCCAAAGGATAGGCTAATATTCATTCAAAAAAGAACTAATTAAAATCCAAGATTCAATTTTAAATTTACATGTTCAAATTTCATATTTGAAATCGTTTGATACCAGTTTGATTTAAAATGAATTCATTTGTTGTCAATTTCTGATGAAAATTTGAAATGAATTCATTTGTTGTCAATTTCCGATGGGATTTCAAAAATTATATGTAAACAATACCGAGCATTAAATAATGAATCTAGCAACAATGCATTCTTTTGAGTCTTTTGGCACTTAGAGACGTCATAAACAATCCATCTAACGATATACACACCACTACGTATATTAGATCGGGGCATGACTCGAGCAGCATACTAACCTCAACGAACATAGCCTTAAGCTCGTTGCTGTGGCAACAGAAACACTAAGATTGCTTAAATTGTACTCCTTTAAATATATGATCACCGATTTATGGTTCGCATGGGAGTCGAAATTTGCAAAATGGATAAGAGTTTTTCGGTAAATATCTTCTTTGCTCGCTAAGTATCTTCGAAATTTCTTCTGCTCTAAAATGATGAGCAATATGAGCAAGGTGCCCCTCGCGCGCACTCACGCACACACACACACACACACACACGGAGTCTAGATATGTTTTAGGCCAGCAAAACATCACAGGCTGGTAATAACTCATTGCAGACGAGACCGGAATTCTATATGAGTTGGAATGGTAGAAGACATCAGACGTGTACTTACTTTTTCTTTCTTTCTTTTTATTTCAGGAAAAGGATCAAATGACGAAGCAGAAACAAACAAAATTCCTCTTACCCTCCCCCCCCCAAAAAAAAATATTTAAAGCATCTTTAACAGTAATAGATTACGATCACAGCGCATAGGAATGAAAACTGTATTCACTTAGGCATTCAATATTGTGAAGACTTAAGCGCCACCTGGCGGCACATTGGATTTTTAAAATTATTCCATTTTGCGTTTCTTACGTTAGATATTAAGAACTCACTAATAATGGCATTTAATTTATTTTTTAGGAATGATTAAACCTCGAATTTATCTTTTATGTAGAAATCCTTTGGTACGTTTGTTCTGAGAGGGAAAACTTTTATTTTGATCTTTGTAGAGGGGTATCGCAGGTTCCATACCTTACAATTGTTAAATATTACATTTTTCCCTCTATTATTGAGCATGGATTATTAGTCATGCGGGCTAATATATGAATTCCGAGTTGTCTGATATAAAATAATTTATGAACTAAATCTGTCTTCTTGAGTTTGCATAATGTGAGTTCCAAAGCTGGTTTGAAAATTCTGTATGACCGTATCTATGTAACTGAAACGTCAGTAATTGGCACCTACAAAAATTAAAAAGAAACTTTTACTATCAGGCGCTATGAGTGAGAAAAATCGGTCATTCAATTGCAAGAGAGAGAGAGAGAGAATCCACTTTGACGATGATTAATTAGACACACGGAAGTAAAAACAACAGGAATTTAATCGCATGAAAAAATAGTACCCAATATCGTTCTATCTGTGCTTTCTTCTCCATTCTCTCCAGAAACGTTTGATTCCGTGAGCTGATGTTCAAAAAATCTAAAATTCATCGTAAGGTACGACAGATCATGATTAAGTGATCGCAGAAATCCTAAGGAAGACAAGAATGGTTTGGATTGAAAAACGACACTCAGTACATTGCATAGGGAGATTGTACTCAATATAGCCCTTTCATTTGATATTCAAATATGAATGCATATTTGAATATAGAAGACAGAAGAGAAAGTAGACTTCATGAGATGGCCACATATCTGATTTTGCTTTATTTCCTTGTTTCTCCTTCTTTATTTTACCTATCTTGACCAACCTTTTATTTTTGAGTTGAGTAGCTAATAAGATGTCAATTTATTTTCATTCCGATAAACTCCATTTGTGATGCAAGATATCTAAAGATAAACAAATAAATATAAAAAACTGAAAAATTTCAGCATTCGTACTTTATAACATATCTATATAGAGAATTAAATATCGCTTCTAAGCATATAATATAGATGATGTCTTTAATCAGGTAAAATAACTTAATTAAATGAACAGTATCCTGATTTCCGACCAATGCTTTCACATACCATCACTGGGTATCATCCAAATACAATTTCCCAACAAGACAGTTCACCTAGATCCTACCATAATAAACATCCGAGCTACCAAAAGGTATTATCCGTATTATATGACAAAAAGATTGGCTCTACCGTCTAAATATAGTTTACACCAATTTAAATCTCCAAGTCGTATTTCACAAGAAAAAGAAATCGTCTACAGTGGTTATTCAACTTCTCCTTTAAGAGATCTGGACCCTAGATATTGGTATTTTAATGAGACTCTAGGGAGGGGATGAATATACGTACAGTTAATAATCCACCACCACAAAGATGCAAGCGAAGAATTTAGTTGCTGCTTACTCACCGGTCTTTTCAAGAAATTCTACATACTCAGAGATCAAAGAGACTACTAGTTTTATTTACTTATTTATCTATTTTTATTTTTTTTCGAGAAATAGTTCTTAATTCGTCTTTAAGACTTCGGAGTGATGCACCAACTTCTTAGAGGCTGCGAATAAATTTTACTTCCTCTTTCTAGAAGAATACGTGCTCCTCATCAAAAGCAAAACTATATGAAGTCAAAGTTGAATCCTTACTTCAAGCAGCCGAATTGAAAGTTTGAAAAAAAAATTATTTAATTTGGAACACAACTTCAACACGATTTTTGAAAACACTTAAAAATATTAACCTAAATAACAGCTAAGGGACCTTGACTACAAATTAACCTTTTAATTTCAACATACTGTCGTCGCGTGCATCATAGAAAGAAAAGGTAGACGTTTCACTGGAAGGTGGACGAGCCACCTTCCAGTGAAACTTCCATACTCTGAATATTACGTGACTGAAAAATATCCCATTAAATAAATACTTCGAAACTTGTGTTATCAAGAGATGGATTTAGAGTGATAGACGACACATTTTTAGAAAAACAAATCACGTTCAACAAATTTAATACATTTAAAATATTAAAAATATTACTAAAACAGCCCGTTTTGGTTATTTTAAAATTATTTAAAAAAATTTAAAAAAGTCTGCACACCAATTAAAAATTTTGAAGTCTTAATATCGTTCGAAAGCCTTACTTTGAGGGCCTTTTACAGGATATTTTTATATATACACGTTTAAAATCCTAGTTATTTCAATTTCTTTATTTAAAATAAAGAAATTGAAATAATATTGTTGTGTATACAAGTTAAATGTTAGATTAATTTAATTTTGCCATAAGTGCGCTGTAAGCACTCCCTGGTGTACAATTTAATGGTACATTCCTCCCCCCCCCATTAAATATATTTTTGCGTTTTCTTATTTTTTTTTTTTCTTTAGTGGAGAAGATATTTAATGTAATATAGGTTGCGTAGGATAAGTTTAATCAATAAAATTAAAAACGTTCCATGTTATTTATTTATGTTATTTCTCTTATATTTCGCTTCTATTTCTTTGAATAGCGCATTGCATTGCTGTCCCATTTAATCTCACACATTCACGTACGAAGCCAAACTTCCATACTCTGAATATTACGTGACTGAAAAATATCCCATTAAATAAATACTTCGAAACTTGTGTTATCAAGAGATGGATTTAGATTGCGTTGGTGAAAGGTACAATATAAGAAACGGAGAATTTGTATCACTCACAAAGCATATTTACTCGCAACCCCATCTAAAAATGTCATATCGGAATGCAACTATAAAAAGCTAACTTGGGAATCGTGGTGCATCTAGCGCCATCTGCATGATGATTTCTGAAGGTAAACATATTCAAAGATTGATAAGCATAACGTATCACAAAATGAAAGTTATTTTTTTTATGAGGTTTTGGTTTAGGAAATTGAAATAGCAACAACTACAGTTCTTCTGCTAGTTATAGAGATTCTGAATTTCTATTTACGCTGTAATTTAATCGAAAATTCCACGTTGTCTAATTATCAGTGCTGCGACGATGTAGTCGTATGAGACCACGTTTAACTGTCTTAATTAACATGCCACTGTATATTCTCCGACTTCCTTCCCGACTACTGTGTCTTGTTGTGTAGCAAAACTCCAACGCGAAATGCTGAAAATACATTTTCTGTTTAGGTCGCTCTGTGTTTTCATTTAGATAAGTATTTAAACTGCGTCTAATAATGAGTTTGTTTTGTAGCGTGAAATTAACATTTTTATTGAACAAAAATGACGTCATAATGAGAATTCATGAGCAGGAAAACAACCAGAAAAGATTTTATATTGTGTGCGTTTCAACAATCATTAATATTTTTTAACAATTACTAACAGACATCAATCGTATCTACTATAATACTTGAACAATGTCTTTTGATACCATTGTTAACTTCAGCGCACTCTGGTGGCGATTATCCATTAGTTTGCCTTTATCAAAAGATAAACCTTCAGTATAATATTCGATACGGAACACAGATATAAGACTTCTTTTGACAATCACTCAATAACCGGAAGTTATACGAAATCACAAAGGCCAAAAGCTATCTCGTCGGAGTTATTGCATCATCATACAGGATATTACTATTCACAGTTGGAAGTACTTTAGGAATTGGGTTCGTAACCAGATGATTTTTCGAGTATTTTAATAAGATCATCACAAGGAATAGTTTTTGAATTGATGCAAGAGAGGATGTTCAGATATCACCAGTTTCCTGAAACTTAAAAGTTTCCCATAAAGTCACGCTAATGAACTCTTGCCAAGTAAACTAATCTTCCTTTGTAATCCAAAGGTCGTTATTTCCTGTGTGTCGAGACACACACACTTAGTGATGAGATGAAATATTGATCTATTCATCGCGTCTTCACATAAAGAGAGAGTCGTTCAACTTCAGGAAGTGTAAGATAATAAGGAGTTACAATAGATCCCTCTTTTTCCTTAAATATTAAGCACCCATGGATGGTTCCTTGGTAGATAAAGTTATCACGCGGAGTGATTTGTAATAAGATATGTGAAGTATTTTAGTCTTTTTTTTCAAGCTCTATGAGGGAAATAAAAGATATTAACAATGAAGCGATTGTTCGATGCTATTTGTATTATCTTGCTATTCAATGTATTATTACGTAATAATGAATGTGTGATATACGTCACTGGATTGTTAAGTGGCGTTCCTTATTTTTAATGCAGGTGAAAATCACAAATTGCAATCTACCATTTACAAAGATTTCAATGCAAAATTAATGTCTTGCTATTTGACTTTTTGTTGCTATGGTAACACATCGAATAAATAGAAATTGACATGAGTTTTTCCCTTTTTCCTATATTTGGAAAAAGCGCTAGTTGATATATAAATCAATACACTACAATGATAATGAATATTGCATATGATATGTAGCATAACTAAATTTATAATTCAGTACATTGTCACTCTAAATAGATTATCATATGGAACAGATTACGTTTAAGTGGGACGGGTAAGTATTAATTTTAATCATCTTACGTGTTTAAAGAAATTATTCAATTATTTAAATGAAAATTTTTTTCTGTGAAATCGATAGTTGCTGAAAAATGTTTTCATTTAAATAATTCTAATAACACTATGAAATCGATAGTTGCTGTTTAACTATTCTAGTATGTGTATGTAGGGAAAAAAAGAAGGAGAGAATGATCCAAAGCCATCTTATCCAAATAATCAACACAGACTTTGGTATTATGACATAGCACTGTCTAGTCAGATATTAGTAATCCTTGTACGCTTCTTCAAAAAGATTTTTATGGTGTTCTTAGACTCTGCTTGGAAAGAAGTCAACGGACATTCTCCATGGGCAAGATGCATCGTGCCATGTAACGTGTTTATAGCCGTTAGAAATTGGAGGAATATGATGTTCCCAAGTCAGTGCAACTGCAACTCGGTGAAATAGCTGCGAGAAGGAAACCTACGGAGTCTGAAAGAGATGTTATGGTAGGATGCCATGTTGCAGGCAAATTGTTGCCAAATTGTGCCATCCCAGGTTAACATTCAGCGACCATACTGAGTTAGAACCGCAGGGAGTCAACTGCAAGTGCTATTCGCAGTGGACGATCGACCACACTCACCGAACTGACCGTAGGAGGCTACGAAATAAATACGTAAACACCGCCTTTGTCGAATGCGAAATTCCGGGCATCGACTGGAACACGAATCTGCGCAAACATTCAGGACCGAGACTCACAACATGGATTCCCATGGTAGTATCGCAATATGCAAGTCCCACATTACTCGAATCGACGTAGGGCGTCGTCTTCAGTGGTGCAAAGAGCGTGTATGCAGTGGGACGTGGGATCTTTTGGAAAACTGAGTTATGCAGCGACAAATAAAAAATAAAACTACACCCTCTACCGATCAGATGGACGGCTGTTGCTGTGACTGTGGCGAATACCTAGTGAACGTCTCTTACTAGAGTACGTGGCCTCAACTATGAAATTCGGAGGTGGCGGTGGGATAGATGGTCCTGTTTTTTCGGGTTTGTCCTCGGACCTCTGTTTGTTGCACCACGAACATTGAACTCCGAAAGATATCTGAATATTCTG
This sequence comes from Typopeltis vanoorti, assembly GCF_054136105.1. Classification (NCBI taxonomy): domain Eukaryota; kingdom Metazoa; phylum Arthropoda; class Arachnida; order Uropygi; family Thelyphonidae; genus Typopeltis; species Typopeltis vanoorti. The sequence continues at coordinate 81,534,060 of NC_143557.1, forward strand.
GACAATCCAATGGTTTGTGGCATTTCTGCAGAGATGACCTTTGTCTCTTTTAGCATGGCATGTGGATGGACACGAACATCGCCACACTTGACTGGCCTCTACAGAGTCCTGGTCTGAACCCTATTGAACGTCTGTAGGATGAACTGGAGCGTCGGGTGAGGTCAAGGGATGTACACCCCACAACAGTCCAGGACCTCATTACAAGCATACAGGAGGAATGGTTCAAACTAATCGCTATCGTAAACTGGTGGAAAGCATGCCCCTGTAGGATTACTGTAGTCATCGCAGCGAAAGGAAGTTCTGCATCTTATTAAGTTGGGTGCCACGTGGCTGTTTGTTTGTCACACTATGGTGTTCGTTAACTTCCTTCGACGCAGTGTTCATCAAAGGTTGTTGAACCTCTAGTACATTAGTAGAGATGAGCAGAAAGAATAAACTTGTTAATATTGGATTGAACTTCCAAGGGAATGCTTAAGAGGATAGAGAGATAGTACCAAAAGACAACACTAAAAGGAATAAATGAAGAGGAAAGCATCGTTCTCTGACTTCGGTGTGTACTGTAAAGGAATGTTGAACGGCCACATCACGTGTTTGAACAGATTTCGAAGATATTGGGGGAAATCACTGATGCCAATTCTTATGAACGGTAACCATGGAAATATCTGTAAAAAATGCAAACGGAAGGAATTTATCGTCTGTCTGAAAGTGGGGTCAACTGAATAGAAGTGAGTCATCATTGAAGTTAATTGTTCTGTCTTCTGTGCAGGCTCAAGTATTTTAGGAGGCCCACAGGGGAACCATCTCAAATGTAATAAAATAGTTTCCAATGATTGGATGACTCCTGAGTAGATAAAATTATCACAGAAAGTGATTTGTAAAAAGACATAAGAAGTACTTTGCATTTTTATATAAGCTCTACGAGAAAAAAAAAGAACATTAACAATGGAATAATTGTTTCTATTTGTGTGGTAGCTTGCTAATAAATAAATTTTGAATGCATTTTTACGTAATAATGAATGTGTAATGTACATCATTCGATTATTAGGAGAAGTACCTTATTTTAAATCGAAACGAACAATAAGATGTAATAATTTACTATTCACAAAGATTATCTGGAAATTGGAACTGCTGTTCGACTTCTTGTTACTATGATAACAGAAATCAACAACCAGTATGCTGGAAGTTTACTTAAAACGCCTTTCTCCCAGACGTGATCACACCTCATAGATATCAAGGACAACCATATGAGATTCCAAGTGTGCCATGGCATTTGTCCAAAGATGAGTGACATGAGTAAGAAGATCCTCTGATCGGCAGCAGCATCCATAGTGATGATCATTTCTTAGTTGAGAGACTTCAGAGTAGCCTAGAAGTTGATTGTTGCGGAAATAAAAACAAAACACATACGATGGAAGCTAAAAAAAGGCTTTTATGCCGAACCTGATCAAAAGCCTTAGAGATATTAAAGATATCTCTAAGGAATTCTAAACCAAACAAATTCTAAAGAATTTGTTTGGTTTTCTGTATTGTTTAGAAGTAAAGAACAGGAATGAGACACTTGGATGATAAGTATATGATAAAGAGTTGTTTCTTAGGAAGGGGGTTGTTGCATTATTATGGGCTATTTCCCAAGCTACAGGACAGTTACCAGTGGAACAGCAGATGCTAAAAGAACAACATAAAACTCCGATGCACGAATCTTCAAAATTATTGGTCACTGTTTGGAATTACGTGCGAAGAGAAGCTAAAAATGTAAGGCCGTTATAGATTTAGTGTGTTCCTTGTCGGGTTTCTTTGGTTGGTCGGATGACCTCCCCTTCCGAGAGGGAAAACCTTATAACCTTTGCATTTTAGGACATGAAGTTATTTTATTTATTTTTGTATTCAATTGAATAACAAGGATTTTCTGTAGAAAATTAAAGGGAAACGTGAAATGTTTTAATAGTGGAAGAGTATTTATTAAGATCTTCAGTGCAATGAAGTGATTGCTTTTCCTCGGTTGTGATGTAACAGATAATCTGAGTGCAAAAGAGGTGAACGCACAGTCGGAATAAAATTATAACCAGTAAAGAACAGGAAGAAACCGGAAAGAACAGGAGGAGTAATGTGCAGACTCCGGTGAAAACCAATTGCGAGAGTACTGGTTGTTTTATAGTCTTGGAAAACCAAATTTTAGATAATAGAGAATTTAAAGTAGAATTTAAAAGAATACTTAAAGAATTAATTACTTAAAGAATACTTAAAGAAATAAGAGATTATATCTCACCGGAAAGGTGAAACTCATCTACTCCTAAATAGTATTTTCCAATCTGAATGTCTAATACCTCTCGGATGGGGTTATATCCAGCGCTACTAACACTCACCAAATTAAGGTACAAGCAGCAAATTTGGCTACTGATGACCAACCGGACTTCACCAAAGTTTAACATCCTCCACATTTTGGTGTCCAGGATATCCATCAATGTTTAAGACATCTGAGGTTTAGTCCTAAACGCCAAAATTGTGCAATCAATCCCGACTATTTCGAGATGTCTTGGGTTCCTTTCAGGACTCAATTAATCAAATTAAGGAATTATGTAAGATGGTCGCATGTTATCTTGGAAATCTCAAAAGTAGAATGCATAAGAAAAATATCAATACTTCCGTTTAAGATGGGCAAACATAATAAAACGGGATCCCAGAAAAGTCTAAAATGGCTATGAAATGAGTTCCATTTCGTGGAGGAACAAAAGAAGCTACTGAACAAAAGATTAGATAGATTTAAAGAAAACATTTGACTGATATATATATATATATATATATATATATATATATATATATATAAAGTATTTTACCTTGGGTATAATAAATGTTAAAAAATACCAAGCAATTTTAAACCTGGTTTTACTCCATTTCCCAAGTAAGTAAACAGACAAACAAGTCAAGTTTGCGCCTGCAAGTGATGCAAGTCTAGCTGATCCTACAGGTAGTGCAAGACCAAGGCAACTCGTGGTAAAGGTGGCATAAGCTCCGATCACTAATCTTAATATTTACCCTTAATGCCAAAACACATCTCCAGGGAGGGGTTGTATGATGTTTTGTATTAAAGGCAAGGCGCCACCCCAGACCGGTTTCGACCTTTATTGAGGTCTCATCAGTGGGAGCTAGGCTAGAAATACCAAGATTTAGTAATACAGAGCTTATAAGTATTTTACTAGAACAAGTTACCATAAGGTGTTTTAACATTATTAAATAAAAATCTCTGGAGGAGATGTAAATGTAGAAAGTATTTTACCTTGGGTATAATAAATGTTAAAAAATACCAAGCAACTATACCACGAGTTGCCTTGGTCTTGCACTACCTGTAGGATCAGCTAGACTTGCATCACTTGCAGGCGCAAACTTGACTTGTTTGTCTGTTTGCTTACTTGGGAAATGGAGTAAAACCAGGTTTAAAATTGCTTGGTATTTTTTAACATATATATATATGTGTGTGTGTGTGTATGGCTTGGTAACAATTTTCTTATTCTTCAATATTTCTAAGATGCAAATCAGAAAGATTGAATACAGTCACGACTTACTTCAGTCAAGCAATTTCAGCTTCGTGTTCTTTTCTTCCCAGACCAGAGAGTAGAAATAG